>NW_003852450.1:2613340-2618800 GCF_000181295.1 Otolemur garnettii | reverse complement strand
GTCCCAGCTACTTGGGAGGCTGAGGCAGGAGACTCGCTTGAGCCCAGGAGTTGGAGGTTGCTGTGAGCAGTGAAGCCATGGCACTCTACCCAGGTGCTCAGCTTGAGGCTCTGTCTCAAAAAAAAGGAAAGAAAGAAAATGCTAGGATTTCAGGCATGAACTACCGCTCTTGGTCTTTGTGGCTTCTTGAAGTCCACCAGACAGAAAGGTGCCCAGACTGATACTTCATGAATGGCTCCCTGCTGTTTACCCCTTCACCAACCACCTCTACCTTTCTACTGAAACCCATACTTGAATACCCTGAAAATGGGGATCATTGATGTTTACATTTCAGCTCTCACCAATGGTTTGAGAATTCTTTGATGAACCATGAAGACTCTTCAGCTAAACAAATGTTTTCACAGTCTCAGCAAAAGTTGCCTTGATATTGTCACCACCTCCAGATGATCCAAGGCACTGGGTTTTTACTTTTCTGAGTATCTCCATGCCTGTTTCCTCATTTCACCTTCATTCCAGTGCTTGGGGCAGTGTGTGCGGAATCTTGAGCACAGAGAGATCAATTAACCTGCCCAGGCTTGCAAAGTTACCTTGCATTATTTAGTTTGTGAATGATGCTTGCCAGTCACTAGGAAAAGATGGATTCAAAAAATGGTGTTGGGACAAATATCTATCCATTTGGGGGGGGGAGTTTAATCACCTGATACATTTCATAAAAAGAAAGTTCAGAGAGATTAAAGATCTCAATGTAAAGAAAATCTACCACAAAACTGAACATGCTTTTACTATATGATCTGGCAGTCACTTTCCTTGGTATTTATATAAATGAATTGAAAACTTGTGTCCCCCCAAAACCTGCTCACAGTTGTTGATAGCAGCTTTATCCAGAATTCACCCAACTAAGAAACAAGACATTCTTCAGTAAGTGAATGGATCATCTGCAGTATATTCATACAATGGAATATTATTCAGCACAAAAAAATGAACTATCAAACTTTTAAAAGACATGGAGGGGCCAGTTTTGGTGGCTCACAACTGTAGTTGTAGCATTCTGGGGATCCAGGGTGGGATCCCTTCGGCTCAGGCATTTGAGACCAACCTGAAGGAGAGTAAGACTCCCCATCTCTACTAAAAATAGAGAAAAATAGCCAGGTGTTATGGCGGGCACCTGTAGTCTTAGCTACTTGGGATACTGAATGAGGCAGGAGGATCACTTGAGCTCAGGAGTTTGAAGCTTCTGTGAGCTAGGCTGGGGCCTCAGCACTCTAGCCTGGGCAACAGAGTGAAACTCTGTCTAATATAAAATTTAGAAATAAATAAAATAAAATTTAAAAGTGGAGGTATAAAATGGGAATAACTGAAAGGCAAAACTAAACAAACAAACATGGAGGATCCTTAAATGCATGTTAGTCTGTTAAAGATGCCAATCTGGAAAAGATCATACTATGGTATGTAAGTGACGATTCCAATTATATGACATTCTGGGGAAACAAGACAAAACTGTGGAGATAGAGAAAGATAAAGGGGAGGGAAGGAAGACTAGGCAGAACACAGAGGATTTTAGAGCAGTGAAATGATTCTGTATGATACAGTTACTGTTGGTACATATCATTATACATCTGTCCAGACCCATAGAATGTTGGGACACCTAATGAACCCTGGGATAAATGATGAACCTGCAGTGATAACGATATGTCAATATAGATTCATTGCCTGTAATATGCCAAGAAATAAACCTTGATCCATAGCTCACTCCCTATTCAAACAGGGACTCAAAACATGGTCGACCTAAATAGAAAACATAAACTATAAATCTTCTAAAAGAAAATATAAGAGAAAGTCTTTGTGACCTTGTGTTAAGCAAAAAATTTTTAGATACGATGCAGTAAAGATGATCCAAAAGGATTTGTGGACTTTATCAAAATTAATAAATGCTGTTCTTGAAAAGACATGTTAAGATCTTGAAAATTGCTAGGAGTGTATTTTAATGCATCTGCTAATTGGCTTAATTTTGCCATTCTACAAGAAGCCTGTTTTATACAATAGAACCTCTGTAAGTTGACCACCCAAGGGAGCATAACAAATTGGTCAACATATGGAGGTGGTCAACATAAGGGACTAGGCCTACAGTACTGATAAGTACATGTGCATGCCTGGTCTATGAAAATTAGGGCACCTTGGGGGAGAGGAAGGAAGATGGCCAACTAGGCAGCTTTCCCCAGAGGCTCCTGTCCAGAGGGAGAGGTACTGGACACAAGTGGACTCAGTGAAGTGAAAGGTGAGGAGCTGAGCTAAAAAAGAAGATAGACAAGGGCACATCATCTCTGCTGAGGCCAGCTGCAACTCCAGGAAAGAGGATCCAAGGAAACAAATTCTGGTGATAAAGCCCATTGCCAAAAGGACGAGAGACCCCCTCCCCCAAATAGGAGCCTCACTGTGGGCTCTCTGCAAGGGAGCAGGGATGGTTAAATGGTTAGATGGTTAAAACAAAGCAAAACTGGGCTGCACCTGTAGCTCAAAGGAGTAGGGTGCTGCCCCATATGCCGGAGGTGGTGGGTTCAAACCCAACCCTGGCCAAAAAACAAAACAAAACAAAAACTGACAATACTGAGTTCTAACAAAGATGTAGAATAGCTGTAGTTCTTAGATATTGCTGGTGGGAAATGCAAAATGGTTCACAAGTTTGGAAAACAGTTTGGCAGTTATAAAGTCAACATTTGTTTATTATACGCTCCAGCAATACCAGTCTTAGGAATTTACCCAAGCAAATTGTGTTCATACAAATCTCAACATAAATAGTGTAGGGGCTTTTTCATAATTGCCAAAACCTGGAAACAATTCAAATGTCTTATATACGAGGAGGAAGATCATGACAAAAAGGACAGTGTTGCTAAGCTTTAGAATTAACCAGAGTTAACCATACCCTTAAGAGATCAAAGTTCCTCTGATGGCAGTTAAGTTTTATTTCCCGTGCCAACTCTCATAGGTTAGGTTGATGTATTTTTTTCCCTTATTGAATTATCTTGATATCCTTGTCAAAAAAATGAGTTGACCTTGGTGTGGTGGCTCATGCCTATAATGCAAGCATTTTAAAAGGCCAGAGTGGGAGGATTACTTGTGGCTGTGGGTTTGAGACTAGACTGAGCAACACAGCAAGACCCTGTCTCTACTCCCCCCCAAAACTAATTGACCATAAGATGAGGCTTTATTTCTTGATGTTCAATTCTGTTCTATTACTCCTATGTCCATACTAACTGTTTTGATTATTGTAACTTTGCAGTAAGTTTTGCTATCAGGAAGTGTGAGACTTCTGACTTTGGTCTTCTATTTCAAGATATTTTGGGCTGTGCTGGGTCCCTTGAATTTCCATATGAATTTTAGGATCAGCTTGTCAATTTCTGTAAAGAAGCTAACTGGGATTTTGATAAGAATTGCATTGAATCAGTAGCTCAATGTGACGAGTATTGTCACCCTAACATATTGCCTTCCAGTCCCTGAACACCTCCACTCATTATGGTGTCCCTTAATATTTTCCCCTTTTTTCGAATCCCATGACACATTATAGGTATCCTTTAATTCCTTCCAATGATGTTCTGTACTTTTCAGTTATTTTGTTAAATTTATTCTTAGCACTTTCCTTACAATATTATTATAATATAATTGCTTTCTTTTTCTTTTTTTTTTGCAGTTTTTGGCCAGGGCTGGGTTTGAACCCACCACCTCTGGCATATGGGGCCGGTGCCTACTCTTTTGAGCCACAGGTGCCGCCTTAATGTAATTGCTTTCTTAATTCTGTTTTCAGATTGTGGATTGCATGCTACTATATCCTACAACCTTGCTGAACTCATTTATTAGCTCTAATATTCTTTATGTGGCATCCTTAGGATTTTCTATAAATAAAATTCTGTCATCTGTAGGAGAAGTGCATTTTAATAAGCCTTCTAGGTGATTCTTATGAATGTTAAGATTTTCACTGATCTTCTTTCTTTCTCAGGTTATAGAGAAACCAGATTCCCATTGACTTTCTTCTATAAGCATGTAACTTTTGATATAGAAGCAGGATAGTGTGATGCAGTGGCATAGAAGGGCTAGGAAATAGATATAGTAATATATTGGAAGCTGTGACTTTTCCAGCTGCTTGCTATTCCTCCCATTTTTTAAAACTGCTGCCTTGAGTAAATGTAGTACCATACTTCCAACCACTAGAAGACAAGAAGGCCAAAAAGACCAGAGGTAAAATTTAGGGATATAAGAATTTAGAGAATATACCATATGGCTCAATAATTCCAGCTGCTAGGTATTTGCTTATAGTGGTTTAAATAGTGCCCCTCTAAAATTCACATCTACCTAGAATCTCAGAATTTGACTCTTATTTGGAAGTAGAGTCTTTGCAGGTAAACTGAGATCAAACTGGAGTAAGAGTGGGCCCGAAATCCAATGACTATTGTCCTTATATGGAGGGGACATACAGGGACAGAGGGAAGAAGGCAATGTGACAATGGAGGCAAAGATTGGAGTGATGTGTCTACAAGCTAAGTTATGCCAAGGGGTCCCAGCAACCACCAGAAGCTATGAGAGAGACATGAGACAGATAGATCCTCCCTCAGGTCTCCTTGCTGACACCTTGACTTTAGACTTCTGACATCTGGAACTGCAAAAGAATAAATTTCTGTTGTTTTAAGCCACCTAGTTTGTGGTCATGTATTACAGCAGCCCTAGGACACAAATTCAAGAAAAATAGAAATAAGTAAGTGTGGTGGCTCATCACTGTAATCCCAGCAACTTAGGAGGCTGAGACAGGTGAACCACTTGAGTCCTGGAGTTCAAAGCTAGCCTGGGCAGCCTAGAGAGATGCTATCTCTATTAAAAGAAAAAGAAAAACATATGATCGCAGAAAGGTCTGGACACAGTGTTCATAGACACTGTGGGACATAGGACAAAGCTCCATGGGACATAGGAGCTTTATTCATAATAGTTCCTATGAGCCATTCTGGGGACTCCTGAATAAGAACGAATGAACTACTGAGATATGCAACCCATCTCAAAAGCATCTCAAAATTTTTAGATTCACTAAAGGGGAAATTTCAAAAGCATCATGTTGATAGAAAAAAAACAGGCACCAAAGAATACATTGCTGTGGGCTGAATTGTTTTCCCTCTAAATTCATATGTTGGAGTCCTAACCCCCAGCATGACTGTATCTGGAGATGGGTATTTGGGAGGTAATTAAATGAGGTCACTTTAAATGAGGTCGTAAGGGTGAGGTTCTAATTTGATAGGATTGGTAGCCTTATAAGAAGAGGGAGAGAGAGATAGCTCTCCATATTCGAAGGACAGGCTAACATTAAAAAGGCAGTCATGGGCAGCGCCTGGGGCTCACAGGAGCAGGGCGCTGGCCCCATATGCCAGAGGTGGCGGGTTCAAACCCAGCCCTGGCCAAAAACTGCAAAAAAAAAAAAAAAAA
>NW_003852450.1:2609615-2612252 GCF_000181295.1 Otolemur garnettii | reverse complement strand
TTTTTTTTTTTTTTCGAGACAGTCTTGCTCAGTCACCCAGGCTAGAGTTCAGTGGTGTGATCGTAGCTAACCGTGACCTCACACTCCTAGGCTTAATCAGTCCTCTCATCTCAGCCTCCCGAGTAGCTGGGACTACAGGTGTGCCCTGCCATGCTTGGCTAACTATTCTATTTTTTGTAGAGACTGGGTCTTGCTCTTATTCTGGCTGGTTTCAAACTCCTAGCCTAAACCAATCCTCCTGCCCTAGCCTCCCAAAGTTCTAGGATTATAAACATATACCATCATACCCAGCCTATACTCAAAATTAAGCATTATTTATCTGAAATTCAGATTCAGCTAGGCATTCTGTGTATTTTTCTGGCAACTCCATTTACATCCCTGTCTAGTTATGCAGTGGGAATATGTTAAGCTCGTAAGGTCCAGCCAAAGGAAAGCAGTTAGAGCTAGAAAAGGAGAGGAATAGTGGATAGAAACCATTATGTTTCCATAAAAGGTATAAATATTTATTTATTTATCTATCTATCTATCTATTTATTTATTTGAGAAAGAGTCTCACTCTGTTGCCCTGGGTAGAGTGCTGTTAACATTGTCACAGCTCACAGCAAGTTCAAACTCTTGGGCTCAAGAGATCTCTTGTCTCAGCCTCCCCAGTAGCTGGGACTACAGGCATGTGCCACCACACCCAGCTATTTTTTTTTCTTTCAATTTTTAGTAGAGACAGGGTCTTGCTCTTGCTCAGGCTATCTTGAGCTCAAAATCCACCCACCTCAGCCTCCCAGAATGCTAGGATTACAGGTGTGAGCCACCGCACCTGGCTTAAAAGGTATAAATTGAATGACTGTGAGTTAAGAACATGATTCTTGGTAGTGGAGAACAGCCAAGGTAGGCTGTGTGTGTTTCCAGGCTTCAAGGACGAGAGCAGGCTTTTGTCTTAAATCACGAGCAAGTAAGCAAGCAAAAAACAAAAGTGAAGACTCTCACATCAGGGTGACCAGCAAGTACAATTCTAAGAAACTAGGGGAAATTAAGACAGAGACATTCATTTATCAAAGTATAGCTTTTAAAATTCTGGTGACATTGGCATCTTTGCTGAGCGCCTACTATGTGCCAAGTGCTGTGCATGGAATGGGGAATATGTAGTATGAAGATTATTAATAAAACAAGGTCTTCATTTAAAGAAGGGAGACAGACCTATACACAGATCATTATAATTAGGGCCTGTGGAAATACCTGGATTTCTCTTTTACCTAGATATTTGTTCATCATTATTTACAGAAGGGATTGGCCTGGGCAGAAGAAAGGGCACAGAAGAGGATACCAGCTTGAGACTTACAAATCTCTGCAGACAATTGGACCCACTCTCCTTAGAAGGCAGTTTAGAAATCATGGGTTTGTTTTGTTTTGTTTTGTTTTGTTCTTTTTACCGTCTCTTGGGAGTTGTAACCCTGGCCCCCAGTTGTTCTCACTAGGGGTTTATCAAGTATTTCTTTCAGGGACGTATGGTGGTCTCCATGACTATAATCTAAATAAAAACAATATTCTACATCTTCTTACACCTCCCGCTAGTTTTAACTTCCTTAAGGGATTAGCTTCCCAGGAAAATGCGTGATTCGAATACCCCTCATTCCAGCTTTTACAGCACAGGGGTGGATGAAGTTAGAGGAGATGTAGCAGTGGGGTTTCTATCTCAAGGGCTTTGATGATTAGGGATGGGAAGTACTTCAAGAATTGTTTTACTAGACCAGGTGTGATGGCTCAGACCTGTAATCCTAACGCTCTGGGAGGCCGAGACAGGTAGATTGCTTGAGTTCATGAGTTAGAGACCAGCCTGAGCAAGAACGAGACCCCATCGCCACTAAAAATAAAAAACTGAGGCAAGAGGATCACTTGAACCCAACAGTTTGAGGTTACTGTGAGCTACGCCACAGTACTCTACCAAGGGTGACAAAGTAAGACTCGGTCTCAAAAAAAAAAAAAGAATTGTTTTACAGAGCTTGGGGGTCATTTTTGAGTTGGAGGGGTATCTGCTTTCCATCATTCAATGACATGGTGAGATTCATTTAGAGATCTGGTGTTCAGGCTCTTGAGATTTGGGAATTTTAAAGATTTCCAAAAACCAGGTGACCCCAATGTGGAGTTATAATATTTAAGACACAGATAAACTGATTTCTGACATTTAGCCATAGTGATAATTGTTATTTTTGCTGTGCAATATTCCCTAACCTCTTTTTTTGGAACCTACTGTAGCAACTTTACTCGGGAGAACCACTGTCTTCCTAACTATCCTGTCCAATGTACTCCAGGTGACGCTGCTGCTGGGTCCAGGAGGTCTGACCAGAGTACTAAACTTTCCTGGCCACAGTTTTAGTTTAAGGATGGACCCAAAGCCAATGAAACACAGTGATATTGTGAGGACAACTGAGCGAGCTCTTCTTCTGAGTTGAGCCCGGAACAGTTGTCATCTTGCTTATAGAAAAGAAGACTGTGGCTCGGTACCTATGGCTCAAGTGGCTAAGCCGCCAGCCACATACACCTAAGGTGGCAGGTTCGAATCCATCCCCAACCCACCAAACAACAATGGTGGCTGCAACCCAGGCCGGGCCTTGTGGCGGGAGCCTGTGGTCCCAGCTACTTGGG
>NW_003852450.1:2606327-2608228 GCF_000181295.1 Otolemur garnettii | reverse complement strand
GGAAGGGGCAAGCACTCCTCAGGCCTGCTCCAAAATTACAGAACACCAATTCTGTCACCCTTTATTGGTCAAAGCAGGTTACATAGCTAGTCAGATACAAGGAAAAAAGAAAAAAAAAAGGTTTCCACTACTCCCTGGGAGCAGCTGCAAGGAATGTGTGGCCGTATTTAATGTACCACAGAACTAAAACAAGTCACAACAAATGTAGTAGCTTAAAACAACACAAACTTATTATTACTTTCTTATACTTCTGAAAGTCAGAAATCTTAAAGTCAATGTGGTGACAGAGCTGTAGACTATGGTGACCACATTTTAACATCGGTAAGGCGGGACAACATGGGAGGGGGCGAGGGCGGGGCAGAGGACGGGGCAGGGCAGGCCCTGACAACAATGCAAACTTTGATAAGCAGTTCTCGATAAACACGTCTCAGCAATTATTTGTTATTATTACAGTTTAACATTATAAAATTAACAAAAATAATATAAAACTCATATTCTGGCGAAATAGCCACATGGCAGCCAAAAACCGTATATTCCCTTCTTGTTCTCCTGCCCATTTGTGCATTCTTTCCAAAAATCGGGACTTTTTTAAAAGGCCGCTGGACACAGGACAAATTGTTCAAAAGTGGGACTGTCCCACCAAAAGCGGGACGTCTGGTCACCCTACTGTAGAGTCTAGAGGAAAATTTGTTCCCTTGCCTTTTCCAGCTTCTAGAGCACACCTTCCTTCATTCCTTGGCCCGTGGCCCCTTTCTCCATCTTGAAGATCAACAATAGCATCTTCAAATCTTTCTCTCTGACCTCTGCTTTCATTGTCACATTTCTCTCTCACACTTCTACTTTCCCTTCCATCTTATAAGGACCTTTGTGATTACCTTGGGCCTACTCAGATAATATAGAACCATCTCCCCATCTCAAGATCCTTAACTTCTTAACTTCATACATTTGCAAACTCTCTTTTTGCCAAGTAAGGGAACATAGTCACAGATCCCAGGATTAAGATATGGACATCTTTTGGGAACTATTGTTTACCACATTTCATAATCTTAAATCAAGGGAGACTACATCACAGAATTTAAGTGCCAGTGGTCTAGTCTTGGCCATCCCCCCAGGTTTGGGACACACAGGCAGAATACAAGGATCAAGGGACTGAGTTTTAAGATCAAACAGCCCAGAGTTTGAATTCCAGTTTACCATTTACTAGCTGGGTGACCCTGGGCAAGTTATTAATCTGAGACTGGTTTTTGAAGCTTATGGTGGCAATAATACCTATCTCACAGGACTACAGTAAGTTTTAAATGAGCAAATATATTAAAGCACTTCAGATGGTGATTGAAACGTGATAAATACTTAGTAAATGGCAATGATGATTAGAAAGAGTCCTGGTTAGGTTTTAAGATTTCAGAAGTGTAGTTTCAATAATATACATTATTCAGGTGACCAATACACTAAAAGCCTACCTACACTTCGTCACTATATAATTCATCGATGTAACAAGAAAATAATTTGTACCCCCTAAATCTCTTAAGATAAGATAAAATAAAATAAAATAAAATAAGGAAATATAGTTTCCTATACCCCTTAGGGGCTGTAGATAGAATTGGTCTTGAAGACGCCAGAGAAAAAACAAAAAGGGGGGGGAGGGCGGCACCTGTGGCTCAAAGGCCTCATATGCCAGAGGTGGTGGGTTCAAACCCAGCCCCAGCCAAAAACTGTCCCCAAAGGGAGGAGGGGCAGTAGAAATTTTGGAAAAATAGAAATGCTTCTGGGTTTGGGATTAATAAGGACAAATTTCAGGGCTTAGGAGACACAGAAACAAGCCTGCATAGTACCGGAAGAGGCCGTACTATAGTACAGTACTGTGGGTAGTGCTTTTGTTTGCTTTATTGTTTCAAGATTTA
>NW_003852450.1:2596071-2604566 GCF_000181295.1 Otolemur garnettii | reverse complement strand
GTGTCCCTTTGCTTGGCCTCCCAGAGTGCTAGGATTGCAGGCATGAGTCACCATAGCTGGTCCCTTTATTTGACTTTAACCAGCCATAGTGTCAGGAAACAGGCTCTGTGAAGAAACATTTGGAAGTACTTGGGTCACTAAAGTCAGAAATTTATGAAGCTCCAGCATGCTCAAGAAGTCTTCCCTCCTCTGACTATGGAACAGTTGGGTAAAGCCAATGGAAGACTGTATTTCCCACCTTAGGAGCAAGGAGGGAAGCAGGAATGCTTCAGCTTGGATTGGAAGATGTGTCTTAAACACAGTAGCGATGCCATTCTCTTAAGAGCAGTGATTCAGAATGAGGTAAGAAAACTTGTAGGGGCAAGTCCAATTCATCTATTTAAGGCAGTAATCAGAGGTGTCCACATATGTACTAAGAACAGGGAATATTTAACAGAATTTTGCAATCTTATGCTGGAAGGGCCTTCAACAACAATCTAGTCCAACCTTTTCATTGTCATGGAACTGTTTCTTCAAACAAAAGCTTCCTAAGAGCTCAAATGCAAACTCCTTTGAAAGGAGGATTGGTTTGGTTGTAGGGTGAGGGCAAGGGGAGGCAAAAATTAAAAGTATATTTACAAAATTAGAAAATTTGTAAAAAATCATCATGGAAGAAAACCTTTTTATTTACATTTTTTATCTTAGGCTAAAGCAACATTGATCACAAAGAATAAAGTTCCCCAAACCCCCAAACTTCCCCAAATTAAGATAGATTCTTAATTTATAGAGTGAAGAGAGACTTTGGATCTTTAGGGGCATTTTTACTTGGAGGCATGAGAACAGGGAATATAACTTTTAGTCCCACGGAAATGAGCCTTGGGTGAAATTTTTAAGATGTATGGGTGTGTTCTTTGTTGACTTGGGAGAATGAGGGCCAAAGTCCCACCAGGTGGCGCCCGTGTTCTGCATCTTGAGAACGTTTGGTTTTCTCCGGAGGCATCAAGAGGCCTGGGGCTTTGCAGGTCTGGAAAATCCGCCTCTATGCCACACTCAAGAAAACAACACTTGTTTTCGTGTTTTATCCTCCTCTCTTCTCCCTTTTGTTTTCCTGTTTTATCCTCCTTCCTTCTCTCGTTTGTTCCAGAAATGGAAATCTACTTAGCTCTAGTGTTAGTGAGGTGTCTTAAATTTTCAGAAACGGAAAACAACACATTCCAAGGACAGAAGACAGAACCGTCTTTCCTAAGAGTCTGGTGCAGCAGGAAGGCAGGCCATTTGAACCTTCTAGTTCAGGCTTCGCCACTTGCTGATTATGAAGCACTGCTCCGCTGGCCTCAGTGTTTTGATCTGAAAAATGACTCTTTTCGGTGGTACGCTATTTGCATGGGACACAGACAAACCCCAGCTTCAATTCCGGATTCTAGCTAAATCTGTAAAAGGATCTTATCTGGTATGGTTACTGAGATTAAATAAAAGAATGTTCATAAGTGCAACTACTGTGTTAATAAAGGGGTTTACTATTATTGCTTTCTTACGCAACTCATTACCCTCCGGAGTGCTGCCCCGCAGAAGGAAAGACTAAAGCAATATACGTATTTTTTTAGTTAATTTTAAATTCATATTGAAGGAGAAGGGTTTAGAAATCCGGAGTGCAACGTGCTACTTAAAAGACAGTGGAGAGGGAGGGGCGGGCCGCGCTTCTGGGACACATGTTACACGCTAATTGCTACCTTCCCCCACCCAGTACCGTGAGAGGAGAGGGTCTTTTCTCCTCTCTCAGACTTGTGCTCTGCCCCCAAGTCGCCTCCAGAAAACCCTGCCGCTTGAGCCATGAGCCCTTCGCCTCCCACCTCCCGAGCCAGCTACAGGACCCCAGCCTCTAGCTGGAGGGGAGCGCCGCAAGCCGGGACCGGGCGGGCCTCTGGCTCCGCCTCTGTGCGTCAGCGCGCAGTAGCAAAGAGGCGTTTCCCGGGGCGTGCCGCGGTTGCCAGGCGACCACACAGCTCCCCCTCCCACCCCTGCAGCGGCGCCTTTCCCACTCCCGGCCAGGGCCAGTCGCGAGCTAAGGCGCGCGGAGCTGCAGTGTCTGGCTCAGAGTCCCCGGGGAAGATCACGCCTTGGAGTCTGCAGTCACTGCGCAGGTGGACGCGCCCGGGCCGGACCCTCCAACCGCCGCCCCTCCCCCCGCGGGGTCCCGAGCTAGGTCATGGGGGGCACCGCTCGCGGGCCTGGGCGGAAGGATGCGGGGCCACCCGGGGCCGGGCTCCCGCCCCAGCAGCGGAGGTAACGGCGCCACGGGTAACGGGCTGGGGGCGCCCAAGTGAGCTGCTGGAGCTGGTAGGCGAGGCCGGGGGGCGGGGAAGCCCACGGCTGAGCAAGCCCCCAGCTGGAGGAATGAGGGAAGGGGTCTGACTCCCTCCCGGGAACCCGGCCCCCCTTCCTCTCCATCAGCGCCTCCTCCCACTGTGAACTGGGGAAGAGGCTAGAGCAGAGTTAGAAGAAGAAGAGTTTCCACTCTTGGATTATCTCTAATTCCTTAGATCGGCAGAACGTGGTAAGGGACGCTGAAAACCTAGGACTTTTTGTGGGGCTTTTTAACAAACTAAGGAAGCCGGAGAGCAATATCTTTGAAAGAAGCCCTGTTGCTTAGAGGCTGAACTTTCGGGGCTTTGCTAGGGGGAGTGCGGTCTGCCTTCTGATGTGCAGGTTTGGGGCTGTACTGGGTGGGGCTTTCTCCGAATCCTATTTTGAGAGATTCCGCACCTACCATTTATTTTACACCTAAATAGAAAGAAGCGCCCCCCAATCCCCCGCTTTATTTGCATGGAGGCTTCCTGTTGTTCATTTCCTTGGGCTGTTAGGAAATCTTGCTGGTCTTCCGCGTCTGTTTCTCTGTGAATGTGGACCCTTGTCCCGTTTGGTTTATCAAGCTTATGGCAAAGGGTCAGTTATATCCGGAATATTTGGTTTCTGTTGGTGAAGCAGTTCCCAGTTAAAAATAATTCTAATTATTCTGTAAGAATGTGAACATGTTTTTCAAAAAGAGAACGTTTCAAAAATATTTGTAGTAGGTTTTTCTTGGTTTACTTTTTGTATTCCTATAAAACATCCGTCAGGAAAACTCTAGAACTAATTTAACAAGCCAGTTTTTAAAGGCGAGTAAAATATTCCAGGACATTTTAAAAAAGACATTAAAATTTTTTCCCCCTGCAATATGGTTACTGTTGTAGTCACAGGGTATCGTGTAAAATGATACAATGAAATGCTGATGCTGTGTGTGATCGGGAAACCCACTGATCTTGGTAGCAGATGAAATACATTATTCAGGGCCATCTTGTGGATTAAATAAATCTGTCTTTTGTGTTCCCTTACAGTGGTGTAGCCACACTGTTAAATAATAGAGAAATAACTCTCAATCGTTTAGCATTTTGCCTCTCCCATCCACAGGAAAATGAAATAAATGCAGTACATTTTTTAACTTAGAGCATTTGTTTAGTGTTTGCTATGGTATTCATTGTGTTTTTCTACAAATTAGGCAGATGTAAGTAGGTACATAAATAAATAAAGAGAAGACAGCCCTAAAAAGGCATTTTATTTCTTGCCTGTAAGACCTAGAAATGTATAGACTGAAACTCTTCTTCCCATTAAAATGTGGAGGCTCAGAGGGGCAAGTAGCACAGTCAGTGTTAGAGCTGAGATTGGAATCCAGATCTCTGACTTTGAAAAAGCAACTAACTTCTTGTTATTTTTTCCTATTTTGGTTTTTACGCTTCACATTCAAACTAGCCTTTGTTTTCAAGTAGTAAGTTAGATGAGATACATTTGATGGTTCCTATTTTTTGAAATGGCATTCAGAAAGTAAGACCTATTATAAAATACAAACCAAGAAATTCAGTCCCTCCCTTCCTCCTCCTCTCTCTTTCTTTTTCTTTTCTTTCTTTCTTTTTGACAGAGTCTATCTCTGTTGCCCTGGATTGAATGCCCTGGTGTCATATAGCTCACAGCAACCTCAAACTCTTGGGTTTGAGCAATCAATCCTCTTGACTCAGCCTCCTGAGTAGCTGGGACTCCAGGCACCACCACTGACCCAGCTAGTTTTTTTGTCTCGCTTTTACTCATTTTTCAGTAGAGAGAGTGTCTCACTCTTGCGCAGGCTGGTCTGAACTCCTAAGCTCAAGCAGTCCACCTGCCTCAGCCTCTCAAAGTGCTAGGATTACAGGCATGAGCCACTGCACCTGGCCCTGTTCTTTCTTTTAAAAAGGAAAAGAAAAGTTGGATCTCATCTGTTCTGCCAAATATCTCAGTTGTTTGTATTGAATACCAAAATGCAGTGTAGACATTTATTTCTGTGCTAGTTCCTTGTAGCAGATATGAAGCACTTAAGCCGCAGGATATTTTGGAAATACAAATTTATATTCTATAGTTACTGACAGATTTTTATCTATAATCCTTTCAACTAGATTGGGGGATGGTGTCTATGATACCTTCATGATGATAGATGAAACCAAATGCCCACCCTGTTCAAATGTAGCCTGCAATTCTTCTGAACCACCTCTACCCAGAAGAGTAAATGTAAGTAAAAGAAGTAAGTCTTTGCACTCTGTCTTGGAAAAGAGTTAGTGCAGGAACAGTGATGGATCACTGACAACCCAGACTCTTCAGTTTCCTTTCGGTTTCGTCTGACTTGGGAACAGCAATTTCTGTGGTCCAAATTTAGCTTTTCAGAAAGATTTAATGTGGAGCCCACTGTTTTCTTTCTATTTCCACTGGGATAAATATATAGCAAGTATATATTTGCTATGTAACTATACATATATAAAACTATGATGCTTTTATGAAAATAATGCTTCTTTTCATAGAGGATGATATACAGAGGGATTGCAAAGGCTCCTTTTAATGAAAACAAGAGCCAGAAAGCATCTGAGAATCCATAGATGTGCACATTTTTTTCCCCTTGGAGATAGAAAGGCAGTCCTAGCTTATTAGTGTACTTAAGAGTACCGTTTTATAGATCATAAATAAAACAGTTTGGGTTTTGGTGCATTTAATCATTTTGGGGACTGCAGACACTTAGCTTTTGACATCATTTTACTTAAGATAATAATAAAATTAATTCACATTCCCTCAGTACACGTAGAGTAATAGGCACAGCAGGGTTTGGACAAGTTCCATGACAAGGAGACGCTGTCCTGTGACTTTAATTTTGCTGCATTTGTCATCGAATGAACAATTGGATGCCTGAAGTGGCTGAGCTGTAATAGTTTTCTTTCTCGTTTCTGCGCTTAAAATCTGAAGTTGTTTCTATATAGAAAAAGATTACATGTACGTTTCATAGTCTTTCACAAGTTTTCATCACTTTTTGCTTATTTTCAACCTCTTCGCTTTCAAGGCTGATAATATACAAAGCCTGGGCTAAAAATAAGAATGGCCACTCTATTTTTAATCTCCTTTCTGGGTAGTGGAGTTTTTTTCAATTCTTTGCAAGTTTCTTTAATGTATAAAAACCTCTGAGAACTGTATAGCCCTTGTGTTGACCAGCGGATTTCTTAGCTCTTTGCTGTCAATCAGCACATCCCTCTGGGAAACTTTTTGCAGTTTGGCTGGTGTAACATCTGGCTTTGATTTTTACTTTGATTCAGAGTTGGCTAACACCTTGCAATGGGTGGTGAAAATTGTAAGTTTCAGGATTAAAATGAACTTCTTACTGCATGGTGTACAGAGTAACAGTTTTTGAGAGGCAGAGCTTTTTGATTCTAACTTAATGGTATCTTTGCAAACTATGCTGAAAAATATTTTTTTGACCTCTTGGTGCCACTACTGTTGGTTATACAGTGACTCCATCTAAGATCCTCTTGCCCTTTCCACAAAGTCTTTTAACTTCATTGTTATTCAAAAAAGCTCTTATATTCTCATTGTAAACTAAATCGTCTGCCCATGGTCTTTTATTGGGGTAAGGTTTATGTTGCTGGGATTAAGGGTTGGGAGCTGGAAAAAGGATAGAGTTTTATATGTAGGTGAGAAGGATATTCCTTCTGAACTTGTCAACAAGATGTTTAAGATTCGATTAATATAGTAGAAGATTCTGTTTGAAATGCTGTGAGCCCTTCAGCTTAGCAGCATGTGTGAAGCATTCCTATGAAATAAAACATGGTAATTCTGACACTGACTCTCTAGATGGTTAACAAACTATCTGGTAGTGGGCAGCGCCTGTGGCTCTGTGAGTAGGGCGCTGGCCCCATATACCAAGGGTGATGGGTTCAAACCAGACCCTGGCCAAACTGCAACAAAAAAATAGCCAGGTGTTGTGGCAGGCACCTGTAGTCCCAGCTACTCAGGAGGCTAAGGCAAGAGAATCACCTAAGCCCAAGAGTTGGAGGTTGCTGTAAGCTGTGACACCACAGCACTCTACCAAGGGTGACAAAGTGAGACTCTGTCTCTAAAAAAAAAAAAAAAAAAAAAAAAATATATATATATATATATACATATATATATATATATTTGGTAGAATTGATCTTAAACATTGCTTGGTTATTGTGATTGTAACCCTAGATTAGAAATATATAATGTTTTATAACTGTTAACACTTCAACATGTGTGAACATTGTAGCTGTTTCTAGAACAATGGAAAGAAGGGTTTTATTTATAGCACAGCAGACTGGATACATAGTTGATTCGGCCAGTATTTGAGTTATTTATAGGAAAAGAAAGAAAGCTAAGGCAAGAACCCTTCCCTGTGTGGAAAATTTCCTTCCTGGAATTCTCCAGATTCAGTGGAGAATAATCTGCATAGTGGATTACACCTGAAACAGCATATTCTGCTCTGGAAGCCACAGTTTAAGAAAGACATAAACACAATCTGTGTTGAGAATGTGAACAGGTTAGTAAGGGAACCTGACACGTGCTGGGGAAGGAAGGAGAATGTAGTGAGGATGTGAACCTCCAAAAGGTTGATGGGGGCAGGACTGGCCCTTTCAGGTATCCAGAAGGCGATTTTTTTTTTTTAGCCCATTCTTATGCAGAAAGAACAGAAGGCTCTTCTATGAACTTTGGATATTTCTGTGTAGTTCCCAAGAGCAAAGTAAGACCAGTTTGCAGGAAGAAAGATTTAGGGTCACGTAGGGAGATCCTAAGTCAGGAGATCCAAGTGGCATCTTAACCTTACTATAATAGTTATGTGGAAATTAAATTTCTGTTGTATCTGTTCTGATTAATGTTCTGTGCCTGAGACCCTGTCTTTATCACAAACAGAAATGAAGACCTCCAGAGCCAGCGCAGCCTTACATGTAGGCAGAGTAGGTGAAATTCCCAGGGACGGACCCTGGACCACAGATACCTTTCCTACCAGCTTGTCATTGATGACTGCAGTTCCTAGAGAGGCATTCCTTTGGGTTAAGGCATTGATCTTCTGATAAAGTTCAAATATCCCTGGAGAGGTAACACATTAAATTGTATAGCAGGTGGAAAGCAGGTTTTGTGTGGGGGAGAAGGTGGGTGAGGTGTTTCTGAGCATCCTAAGGGAGGGCCTGTTGTGGGAGCCCTCACTGAGTAGAAGGCATATTTAGTGCTAGACTTCAGTGGAGGAAGACCAGACTAGAAATACAGAGGAAACCACCAGAGAGGCGGTAAATGGAAAAGAAGCAGGGAAAGGTATACGGGAATTTAAACCTTAATATACCGAGAATTTTGCCTAATCGTAACCAGTGTTTTAAAAATGTTTTGTAGTTTATAAACACTTTTAACATGTATTATTAATTATAATTTGTTTCACACACCATTCTTCAAGCAGATACTACTGTCACGTTTTACAAAGAAGGATCAGGCCTAAGAAAGTTTAAAGTTAAAGTTACCTGCCTGGGGAGCTACAGCTTTTGATTAGATAGCCAGGCCCTAACCCGGGCCTTCTGACTTCATCTTTCTTTAGGTTGTGTCCCAAAGACTAGAGCAGTGAATGTTTAGGTGCACTAAAGTTCAGTAGTAAAAGTTATAAGGAAAATCGGCTAAGATGAACGCAGATGACTACATTTGTTATGTACATCTAAAAATCTTTTTGTCCTTTTTTGTTTATGTTTTCAGTTTTTAATATTGTTTCTTCGTGTGTTTTTGGTAATATATAAATACAGGTTTTGGTTTGCTTAGGTTGTATTAAAATTTATTTTCTAAAGATGGCAACACTTTTTAACTTACATTTTTAGCAATTAAAACTAGCTTAAAGCTCCTCTGAAATTAGCTGCCTTTGATACTGGAGGCTCTCTGCAATTATCAAACAGATAAGGGGTACAATTTCTCAGGGTACATTGAGGAAAATAAATGTTGTTTAAGAATCCAGGACTTTGGCTTGGTGCCTATGGCTCAAGTGACTAAGGTACCAGCCACATACACCTAAGGTGGCGGGTTCAAATCCAGCCCCAGCCTGCCAAACAACAATGATGGCTGCAACCAAAAAATAGCCGGGTGTTGTGGCAGGCACCTGTGGTCCCAGCTACTTGGGAGGCTGAGGGAGGAGACTTGCTTGAGCC
>NW_003852450.1:2588143-2594897 GCF_000181295.1 Otolemur garnettii | reverse complement strand
GTCCACTGGAATCCATTTTTAATGACATAAGCAGGAAAAAAAATCTCGTATTCATACTAAAAATTCCAACTAGACTCAACAGGAATAAAGTTTTCATTTGTAATGGAAAAAAAAGAATCTGAATTCATTATAGCTCACTCCAACCTCTCAGTCCTAGGATCCAGGATCCAGTGATCTTCCTGCCTCAGCTTCCCAATCAGCTGAGACTACAAGTGCACACCACCATGCCCAGCTTATTTTTCTATTTCGGGGGTCTCAGTTTTGCTCAGGCTGGTCTTGGACTCCTAACCTCAAGCAATCCTGCCTTCTTGGCCTCCCAAAGTGCTAGGATTACAGGCATGAGCCACTGTGCCAAGGTCAAAGAATCATGTTGCAATTCATATGATTTTATTTTAATCCAGAGGAGTTCTGTGGCTTTCTATTCCATCCAGGGAAAGGTTAAGCGAAATTAAGCATAAGGAATAGTGCTCCTTTATCTCGGAGGCTTTTAATGGGGAAGAATTTTACAATAAGCACCCCAGAGGCCTTGGATTCTCACTATTATTTGTCAGATACTTAAAAAATTGGTCCAGATAATCTCAAGAATTCTCTCTGGCTTAGAAATGTTGTGATCCAATGAACTGATTTAGAAGGCTGTAATAATTTATATGGGACCTGGGAGTAGATGATAAATACTTGGTTGATTCTAGGCGATAGTCAGCATTCAGTCCCATTAGAGAGTCATATAGGCACTAGGAGAATGTGGTGCTCAGAGTGTTGGTAACGGAAGAGCCCGGGACTGGGAGTCAGAAGACCTGGGTTTAAATCCTACTTCTGTCATTTAATAGTACCTTATTCTTTATAAAGCATTTTGGTTTTTATTAGTATTACTATTTTTGAGACAGAGTCTCACTTTATTGCCCAAGCTAGAGTGCCATGGCATCATCATAGCTAACAGCAACCTCAAACTCTTGGGCTCAAGCAATCCCCTTGCTTCAGCCTCTAAGTAGCTGGGACAACAGGTGTCTACCAAGATGCCCAGCTAGCTTTTCTATTTTTAGTTGAGATGAGGTCTCACTTTTGCTCAGGCTGATCTGGAACTCCTGAGCTCAAGCCATCCACCTGCCTCGGCCTCCCAGAGCATGAGCACTAGGATGTCAGGCAGGAGTCACAGCCCAGCCCACAGAACACTTTAATGTACATTATTTTGGTCGTGCTGTATGTCTGGGAAGATAACTTGAAACAATTAGTAAACTGTAAGACAGGGTGCAGGGTGTCCATACAGTTTATGTGCACTTAAAAATGCACATGAACTGTATGGACATCCAATATAATCAAGTGCCAGTTAGGTGGTACAGATTCAAAAGCTGCAGTTAAAATATGAGGTTAATTAGTGTGGGTCCAGAGTAGCTGTAAATTGGAAGAGAGAGTACTTGAATCGGGCCTTGAAGGCACGTAGGATTTGAGCGGACTGGTGGGGTGGAAGGGTGAAAGGAATCTTGGTACAAGGACATCCCTGTAGGAAGGAATCTAGCATGTTGAGGGACATGATGATCTTGAGGGACCATCTTGTCTTGAGCAAGGCAGAGCATATATGGGGGATTGAAGTGGCCTTAATATTCTGGGAGTCTGAGGATTAATATAACACAAGTCTCTAGAGACTCCTGCTTTTCTTATCTCCCTTTTCGGTCATTTCAACTTGAAAATAAACATGGCTGGACGTGTTTAGCCATTGCCCAGTCAGAGGAGGGAAAATCTTTTCGTCTCTCTAATATTTTTAGCGACTTTAACATGATACTCATTTTTCTCTTTCATAGATCACCACAGAGCAGTTAATAAGAGACCATACTCAGCACTTTCTGAATGGAGGTGAAATAAAGGTAGAACAGCTATTTCAAGAATTTGGCAGCAAAAGATCTGATATTCTTCAGTCAGATGTTATCAACGATTCTGAAAAATGCTTTCCTGTTGCTTGTCAGGGTAAAAGTTTAGATAACTTGTATTCAGTAAAATCCAACAGTTCATCCAAAGCACCTAAAGTGGTCCCGCTGACTCCAGAGCAAGCACTGAAGCAGTATAAACACCACCTCACTGCTTATGAGAAGCTGGAGATTATCAATTATCCAGAAATCTATTTTGTGGGTCCAAATGCCAAAAAGAGACATGGAGTTGTTGGTGGCCCCAATAATGGGGGATACGATGATTCAGATGGGTCCTACATTCACGTACCTCGAGACCATCTAGCTTACCGATATGAGGTGCTGAAAATTATTGGCAAGGGGAGTTTTGGGCAGGTGGCCCGGGTCTATGATCACAAACTTCGACAGTACGTGGCCCTAAAAATGGTGCGAAATGAGAAGCGCTTCCATCGTCAAGCAGCTGAGGAGATCCGGATTTTGGAGCACCTGAAAAAACAGGATAAAACCGGTAGCATGAATGTCATCCACATGTTGGAAAGTTTCACATTTCGGAACCACGTCTGCATGGCCTTTGAATTGCTAAGCATAGACCTTTATGAGCTAATCAAAAAAAACAAGTTTCAAGGTTTTAGCGTACAATTAGTACGCAAGTTTGCTCAATCCATCTTGCAATCCTTGGATGCTCTCCACAGAAATAAGATTATTCACTGTGACCTGAAGCCAGAAAACATTCTCCTGAAACACCATGGGCGCAGTGCAACCAAGGTCATTGACTTTGGGTCCAGCTGTTTCGAGTACCAGAAGCTTTATACGTATATCCAGTCTCGGTTCTACAGAGCTCCCGAGATCATCTTAGGAAGCCGCTACAGCACCCCTATTGACATATGGAGTTTCGGCTGCATCCTTGCGGAACTTTTAACGGGACAGCCTCTCTTTCCTGGAGAGGATGAAGGTGACCAGTTGGCCTGCATGATAGAGCTGTTAGGGATGCCACCACCCAAACTCCTGGAGCAAGCCAAACGTGCCAAGTACTTTATCAACTCCAGGGGCCTCCCTCGCTATTGCTCTTTGACCACCCAGGCAGACGGGAGGATTGTGCTTATGGGGGGTCGCTCACGAAGGGGTAAAAAGCGGGGTCCCCCAGGCAGCAAAGACTGGGAGACAGCACTGAAAGGGTGTGATGACTACTTGTTTATAGAGTTTTTGAAAAAGTGTCTTCACTGGGACCCCTCTGCCCGTCTGACCCCAGCTCAAGCATTAAGACACCCTTGGATTAGCAAGTCAGTACCCAGACCGCTTGCCACCACAGACAAAGTGTCAGGGAAGCGGGCAGTCAATCCCACAAATGCTTTCCAGGGACTGGGTTCCAAGCTGCCTCCAGTTGTTGGAATAGCCAATAAGCTTAAAGCTAACCTGATGTCAGAGAGCAGTGGCAGTATACCTCTGTGCAGTGTCTTGCCAAAACTGATTAGCTAATGGACAGAAATATACTCCGAGATGCGTGTGTATGTATTTTTAATTAACAAAACTGAGAATGGAAAAAAATGCAAGCCCATTGGTGGATATGTTTTTGTTAGACTAGACTTCTTTTTTTTTTTAACAAGGCAAAACATTTTTGTATGACTGTAAAAGAATTCTTCAAGGGCTAATTACCTAACCAACTTGTACTGGCCATATGGAATATACATTAAATGACTTTTTATAGGTCAATGAATCTTTGTTATTGTCAAATGTTACTTCAACCTATATATCATTCTGTTGGTTCAGATGTCTTTCACTCAAGCTAAAGGGCATACTAGAATATGTACCCTGACTATTCCTCCCTGCTAGTGTCTATCACTATCTGTTCTGAAGGGTTAATTTGGGATGTGGTGGCAGTTTGATGAGAGCCAACACTAGATCTCTTGCCTCAGCAGGCCATGCTCTGGGCTCATTCCAGATGAAAAGACTCACACATTATGTGGGGTGGGACAGCACCCAGACCTGGACAATTGGTGTCCCTGATTGCCAGTGACTCATTCCTATTCACTTCAATTCTCTGATGCGCAGTGTTTTCATTTTATGTTGCTGTTATTGTTTTGCCTCTGACTAGTTCTCTGGGCACTCAGACCATTTTACAGACATCTCATTACTTTACCAAATAACCTTATAAGATGCGAGTTTTAAAACTGAGACATATGCGTCCCTTGCTCTTTTCTTTCCCATTCTTCTTCCCCCATCTCCAAGGAAGATAAAGCAATTTCTTTGTCCCAAATGATCCAACATGTTAAAGGTAGAATCAACATGAAAACTAGGCTTGGCGCCTGTGGCTCAAGTGGCTAAGGCGCCAGCCACATACACCTAAGGTGGCGGGTTCAAATCCAGCTCGGCCCGCCAAACAACAATGACGGCTGCAACCAAAAAATAGCCGGGCCTTGTGGCGGGCGCCTGTGGTCCCAGCTACTTGGGAGGCAGAGGCAGGAGACTCGCTTGAGCCCAGGAGTTGGAGGTTGCTGTGAGCTGTGATGCCACGGCACTCCCCCAGAGGGACAGCTTGAGGCTCTGTCTCAAAAAATAAAAATAAAAATAAACCATGAAAACTGTGAGTCCCCAACTTTGTGATACTCAGGCCAACTACTTGCTGCATTTTCTTTCTTTCTTTTTTTTGTCTTTTTCTTTATTCTTTTTGTTTGTTTGTTTGAGACAGAGTCTTATTCTGTTGCCCCTGCTAAAGTGCTGTGGCATCAGCCTAGCTCACTACAACCTCAAACTCCTGGGCTCAAGCTATCCTCCTGCCTCAGCCTCCCAAGTAGCTGGGACTACAGGCACCTGCCAAAACACCTGGCTAGTTTTTCTATTTTTGCTCAGGCTGGCTTCAAACTCCTAAGCTCGAGCGATCCTCCTGCCTTAGCCTCCCAGAATGCTGGGATTACAGGTGTGAGCTACCTCGCTCAGCTTACTTGTTGCATTTTCATGGACTCTACCTTGTGAAAGTGGTCGTTCTTAGGTAAATCTCACTACAGTTTAAAGGCTGTCTTTCCTCTCTTTCCTCCCACCTGATCATTTCCCCACTTCCACTTTAAACTTTAGCTGTTTTCTAGATCTGCATAAACTTGGTTAGAAGAAAAAAAACTAAAAATCCAGCAACTGGTGATAATAACTGTTTTTCCTTTCTTTTCTCAAATTTTATTCACTTCCCCAGCCTTTCTTCTCTGCTAAGATTTAAAGTTAAATAGTGAGAGCCGATAAGGAAACTAATTGCTGAGCCAAATGCGTTACTTAGAAAGTTGGAGACAGGAGAGACTAAGTAGCTCCCTGCTGCCATTTTTTCCCCTTTGCCTTCCTCTTATTTCCACGTTCCTCCAAACCCTAAGTGTGCCCAAGTTCTGCCCTAAATGTGTGCTCTTCAGAGCATTTGCTTTCTGTAGCATGGTTGATAGAATGATCCAGTTCTGTTTTTATTCTTCTAGAATTTAATCTGCACACTTTATGAGATTGGAAAGAGGCTTCTTTCATTGGGCGCTACAGTAAAAAGTGTGGAAAAATACTGTGCACATGTTATTTAAGGAACTTTTGCCTAATCCAGAAGTGTTCCTGATTGTCATGACACCAGGCTGTGAAAAGTGAGAATGAACAAACCGCACTGATAGTGGTATTACAAGTGTAGCCTTAGCTTCCCAAGCCAAGGGCTAGATGGTGGAGAAGAACTCAGAGGCCTCGCCCTCTTTAAAAGGAGGCAGCCTTGGTCCTTTTGGCGACTCAGAAACTGGATTATAGAACCTTTACTCCTGCTTTACAGACGGCAGTGGTATGTTCGACACCTTGAAATCCCTTTAACTCTTGCCGAATTCTCTTATTTGCAGCAGTTTAAGAACCTCCTGCATTATCTAGGCACAGCACACGTTAAGCTTGTTTTGCCAGTGGTTATCAGCGTAGAAGGCCTGCTCCTTTAAGCAAACTGTGTGAAAAGGATTGCTACCCCAAATGCACCTAATGTCAACTTAGTTTCAGTGTTTATGTTTTGAGTGTAAGATCTTGGCGAGCCGGCACTGGTTCCTGTGACTGAGGTTGGCACGTGCTCTGATCCTGCGTACTGAATGGGCTGTGAGGTTACCGAAAGGTTGTAGACAACTCATCATGCTGCAGACCGATTCTGGGCAGCTCTGTGAGGGTGAATGGATGTGTTTCTGCCTCACTGAGGCAACTTAAGGAGAGTGACACAGAGTCACTAAAGTTGGCCTGCCTGTCTTCTGTGGGCTGATTTGATGATTCAAATTTGGGGAGACTGGGCTGCTTTAAACCAGTGCTGGTGTGCAGATGGATTCCAGGAGGGTGGATTTCAAGTGTAGGGACAAGTTGTGGTTTTTAGAGGCTGTCCCTCTGTGCTGCCTTTTTTGCCACTGTTAAATTGTCACATGGGTGCTTACCCAGCCACCGCCATGAGTGACTGAATTGGATCCGAGTTAGTGCAGAGATCCAGACTGTCTCTTACTCAGTTACTGGATTGTGCTTTCGCTGTTTTGGGTCTTCCGGTCATTTCAACTAAACAGGTGAAGTTGGTTGACTTTGCTGATTTCTAAATTGACAAACTCAACTGAATCTCCAGATTGTTATCAACTGAATGAAAGAGTTGAGTCAGAATTTTCATTTTACTTCATTCCTAAAGTAATTTTTTCTTTAAACACAGCAGATTGGCTGATCCTGCTAATACCTGCTCATTGCTTTAGATTCTGTCCCACTTTCTACCCTCGCGGTGATTGATGTATTCATCGTGTGCTGTCATGATTTCTCCTTGCATTAGAATATAAACTTCATATTGCAGGCCCATGTCTTTATGATGTTCAGAATTTAAACTTTTTTCTTTTTTTTTTTTTTTT
>NW_003852450.1:2584647-2588037 GCF_000181295.1 Otolemur garnettii | reverse complement strand
ATACAGGTGCCTGCCACAACGCCCGGCTATTTTTTGGTTGCAGCCATCATTGTTGTTTGGCAGGCTGGGTTGGATTCGAACCCGCCACCTTAGGTGTATGTGGCTGGCGCCTTAGCCACTTGAGCCACAGGCGCCGAGCCAGAATTTAAACATTTTGATGCCCACTCCTGCTGTGCCAATGATGGAAGTTCATTTCCTTCCATGTACCAGGAGTGTGCTTGCCTCCTCTATGAAGCTGACCCACACAGTCATTTTCTAATCTCTTCTTTTTGGGAAAGGACAATTAGATAAGGGTTATGTGAGGCCACTTTTTTTGTGGTCCAGTATTAGACACAAGTACCTTGATGATTATGAAAGCAAAAATGCAACCCTAACCTAACTGATGTAAGGATTCTGCTTCTGCCCCACAGGGGCTTTAAAGGAAGAGAAAGAGTCTAGCCTGGATCATTTCTCCCAAAGAAAACTGACTTATAACCATATCAGTGTGCTTTATTCCTAGGTGTTAAAGGGGGTTGGGACAGACAGGTTAGCTGGCTAATGTCATTACATTTTAGTTTCCATGGCATTTAATCTGTTAAGAATGGGGTTCTTTGCATAATCAAAAATAGAAGTACTAAAAATTAAATAAAAATCTGACTGTGAAAATGTTTCTATCTGTAGCAGCTGGTGGTGTTATGAAATACTTACTGTTTTGCTTAATTCCTAACTAGGCATAATTAAAGTTAAATGCTAAATTTTAGGTAGCAGCTGATAAATGAGTCTAAGCTTTCCTGACGGAATACTCCTACTACTTTAGTGAATCATAGAAAGCTCTTTCTCATTTATTTTTAATTATTTCTTTTACATCTGTTGTTTGAGATCAGCAACACCAAGTTGGAAAGGCGACAATGATTGTTCTAGACTGCCTCTGCACACTTTTTCTGCTCCGAGAATTAAAAGTAAGTCCTTTGAGCCGGCTGGAATTACCAGAACGTGTTTCCCTTCCCCTCTTCATTCTCACCCGAGATGACCAGTCTGTGGAGCAGAACTCACACACAGAGCAACTGCAGACGTCTGTGATACGGGAAATCTGGAGTCTGTACAAATAAGGAGTGAGAAAATGCCAGGGGTTGGCAAATAAAGGAAGCGCTGTCCTCTGCCAGGGAACCAGCCTCTAAGTTTTAAATATTTTCAATATCCTCAATTCAACATGCCCCACTTTGGTTTTTTGTTTGTTTGTTTGTTTTGTTTTATTGAATGGTAACTATGTACATTAATGCACTGCTGGGGTACAGTGTGGGGTTGTCACACACAATCCGAAATACTTCCATCAAACTGGTTAACATAGCCTTCATGTCATTTTCTTAGTTATTGTTCTAAAATGTTCACATTCGGCTCGGCGCCTATAGCTCAACTGGCTAAGGCGCCAGCCACGTATACCCAAGGTGGCGGGTTCGAATCCCCAGCCCAGACCCGCCAAACAACAATGACGGCTGCAACCAAAAAATAGCCGGGCGTTGTGGTGGGCGCCTGTGGTCCCAGCTACTTGGGAGGCGGAGGCAGGAGACTCGCTTGAGCCCAGGAGTTGGAGGTTGCTGTGAGCTGTAATGCCATGGCACTCCACCCAGGGGGACAGCTTGAGGCTCTGTCTCAAAAAAAATAAAATGATAAAATAAAATAAAATGTTCACATTCTACTCTTAGAAAGATTCACTTGTACCCTTGTAAGATAAACCTCAGAAGTGATCCCTCCAACCCCCCCCCCACATGTCCCACTTTGAACTTCAACTTATACTTCCTGAAACCCAAGAATTTAGAATTTACTTCCAGACCTAGCCTTTGGCTATGTTGTGATTAGGAGTAACCCTCTCAAGTGTTTGTCAAATTATGCCTGCTAATTTCAACGAGAAAAGCTGCTGCTGCTTTTTTTTTTTTAAGAGACAAGGTCTCACTTTTGCTCAGGATGGGCTCAAACTCTTGACTTAAGCAGTTGTCCTACCTTGGCCTGCCAGAATGCTCGGATAACAGTCATGAGCCACTGTGCCCAGCCCTCAATGAGAGAAGTTTTTAAGAGTCACAGTCAACCTATCCACATAAGTGAGCCTGTCCATTTAAGGACTAAAAGCTCTCTGGCCCCTGAGATCCATAACTCTTAAGCCAGAGCTAAGGCGCCAGCCATATACACATGAGCTGGCCGGTTCGAATCCAGCCAGGGCCCGCCAAACAACAATGACGGCTGCAACCAAAAAATAGCCAGACATTGTGGCTGGCGCCTGTGGTCCCAGCTACCTAGCAGGTGGAGGCAGGAGAATCACTTGAGCCCAGGAGCTGGAGGTTGCTGCGAGCCACAGCACTCTACCCAGGGTGACAGCTTGAGGCTTTGTCTCAAAAAAAAAAGATAAGCCAGAGCTACAAATACATTGTCTAGACTTTGAAGGTGCAGGATCTGATTCCTAATATAGTTCACCCACTGCTACGTCAAACCTGAACTTTAATATTTTTCTATAACTGGAGACGACTGTCTGATGACTAGAAAGTTTCTCACCTCCTGCCACCACACAAATAGACTACAAAGAAAGGCGAGCCCCAAATCAGGCCAAATGGTGACCTGTGACTATTTCAGCTCAGAACATCAGCCTTTAAAACAGCAGGTTTGAATGACTTTGGTGTCATGGGATTCTGTCATTGTTCATTTGACTCTGCTGACACGCTCCCTCTGAAAGTATGCTTTGGCATGGATGAGTCAGTGGTTTTTTATTTGGGGGGGTGTTTATTTTTTTTTTTATTACAGTTTGGCCGGGGCTGGGTTTGAACCCACCACCCTCTGTATATGGGGCCGGTGCCTTGCTCACTGAGCCACAGGCGCTGCCCAAGGGTGTTTATTTTTTAAAAAATAAAAGTGAATTGCTCTGAGGTTTTCTAGCGTGTTATGATTGCTTCAAAACCAAGGCTGAGAACTGTCCCAGTAGGACCTGTGTGCCATATTCTGAAGCGGGTGAGCACCAGTCAGTGTGGATAATCAGGGCTGTGATGCAGGTACGGCCTCCTGATGACAGTGGGAGAGAAAGAAAATGCTTTAAAAAAATCTTAAGAAGAGCAAAGGAGTGAGATGACAAACAGCCTTGCAGAGAGTCAGCCCATATTCCTTTTAATGCCCAGACCTTCATTTGTAGTTTGGTTTTAAGCATTGTAGGAGAGATGGAAAGTGGGAGAAGGTACAGAGAACTCAGGGATGACCCTCCCCAGGACTCTAACTCTCCGCTCTCCCAGCAGGAATTACCACACTTAGTCTCCTATGCCCAAGCTCAGCTCAGGGTCGAAACCTGACAAGCAGCTTCAAAGAATACAGTTCATTTGGGAGGTTTGGGTGTTTTTCCTAAGACCAGGCCATGGTCTGTGGGTAACATTTAAA
>NW_003852450.1:2582369-2584480 GCF_000181295.1 Otolemur garnettii | reverse complement strand
TTTTTTTTTTTTTTTGAGACAGAGTTTTACCCTGTCTCCTCATGAGTGCCATGAGCTCATAGCTCCCAATAACCTCAAACTCTTGGGCTCAGGTGATCCTCTTACCTCAGCCTCCCAAGTAGCTGGGACTACAGGCACCCGCCAAAACACCTGGCTTTTTTTTTTTTTTGCCAGTTTTTTTTGTCCAGGGCCAGGTTTGAACCCGCCACCTCCAGCATTTGGGGTCGGCACCCCACTCCTTTGAGCCACAGGTGCTGCCCTTACCTGGCTATTTTTTAGAGACAGAGTCTCGATCTTGCGAGGACTGCCTCGGCCTCCCAGTGTGCTCCCAGACAGCCACCATGCCTGGCCTGTCCTTGTTCTTGAACAGGCTTTCGGCTCTATGGGAGCCTGGCCTGAAGCTAGAAATGGACCTTCTCATGCTCATATGAAGCAGTTGTATGTTAGAGAAATTAACTGCTACTAGAGGAACTATAGGTTAGGCTTAGTGGCTAATGTCTGTAATCCTAGCAGTCTGAGAGGCAAAGGTAGGAGGATTGATGGAGGCCAGGGATTTGAGACCTGCCTGAGAAAGAGCAACACCTTTCTCTATGGAGAAAAAAAATGGAAAAATTAGCTGGGAGTGGTGGCACACACCTGTAGTCCCAGCTCAAGGACTGCTTGAGCCCAGGAGTTTGAGGTTGCTGTGACCTATGACACCACTGCACTCTAGCCTAGGCAACAGTGAAACTCTGTCTTAAAAAAAAAAAAGAACAAAAATTCCCCCAGCCTTTAATATTGGTGTTAAAGGCTGGGTGCAGTGGCTCACGCCTGTAATCCTAGCACTCTGGGAGGCCAAGGTGGTGGATTGCCTGAGCTCAGGACTTCCAGACCAGCCTGAGCCAAAGTGAGACCTCTTCTCTAAAAATAGTTGGGGGCTATGGCAGGCACCTGTAGTCCCAGCTGCTTGGGAGGCTGAGGCAAGAGAATCTCTTAAGCCCGAGAGTTTGAGGTTGCTGTGAACTGTGACAGCAACAGCTCTACTGAGGTTGACAAAGTGAGACTCTGTCTCAAAAACAAAATTGGTGTGCGTGTGGTCCCAGCTACTTGGGAGACTGAGGCAGGAGACTCGTTTAAGCCTAGGAGTTGGAGGTTGCTGTGAGCTGTGATGCTACGGCACTCTACCCAGGGGGATAGCTTGAGGCTCTGTCTCAAAAAAAAATTGGTGTTAAAATTTACTCATGATTAAGTAAACCTCAAGCCAGGACACGCCCCTTGCTTTTTATGTCATTTAACACAAGAACTATCAGAGGTTAGAAAAGGCAGCAAAATAGCAATGAGGGCTGCTGGTGTGTGGTTCACTGCTCTTTCTAAGGAACATTTACTTTCTGAAGGAATTTGTCAGTCCGGAGGCAGAAACCCATAATGACTGCAGCTCGACTGTGCTAATGCTAAAGATTGCCTTTGGCCTTTCTGTGGTATGAACTGGGGCTCAGTCTCACCTTACTGCAGAGGCTACTCAGCCCTACCTTTGCGTCTGGCTGTGCATGAGCTCCTGATGCAGCAGCAGACCCAGCACACCCTTTCTGAACCACTGCAGAAAACGATTAAGAATCGGGATGGAGCCCTGTCCCAAACTATGCTCACCTCTGCTCTTCTGAAGCATGTTCATACAAGCCTTTGTTGGTCCATTTGTTCTTTCACCAGTGACTCATTGAGCAACTGCTATGTGCAAAAAAGCACTCCCATGGTATTTGTCAAGGATAGGGAGCGTTGACATCCTTGTTGACCTCATGTTCAGAATTTAACAAAAGCGAGGCAATGGCTTTAGAGAAAACTTATCAGCAAGTTATTTACACTGCTATGGTTATTTATTTTTATTTATTTATTTATTTTCCTGCTTGGGATTCGTTGAGGGTACAAAGAATTAGGTTATACTGGTTGCATCTGTTAGATAAAGTCCCTCTTATAATTTGTGTCCCTCCCCTAAGAGATGTGCCATATCTCTGTTCTGGTTTAAATTTGTAGGTGAATGGAGTGGGAAGGGGAGATGGTTTCATAAGAGTTTGTTGTCTGGGCTCAGTGCCTGTGGCTCAAGCAGCTAAGGCGCCAGCCGCATACACCTGAGCTGG
>NW_003852450.1:2578450-2582168 GCF_000181295.1 Otolemur garnettii | reverse complement strand
CTTGAGGCTCTGTCTCAAAAAAAAAAAAAAAAAAAAGAAAGAAAAAGAAAAAAGAGACTATTGTCTGAGTCTGTGTATAGTACAGAGTAAGAGGCTTGCCTTCTGAGCTGAAGGTGAGGGGAGCAGATGGCGGGGATGGAGGTAGCACGGGGGCCGGGCTACCACTAGCTGCTTTGCCCTCCCTTCCCTCTTCTGACTTGGAAGATAAGATGGGCAACTTCTGAGACGTCTCCGACGAGATTCCAGATCTGGTATCTGAGTCTTGCTGCTCCCTCATGAAACTGATTCTACCCCAAATTAGCCTCCCAAAGCAACCACAGGGGAGGAGGAAACAGCAGGCACCAGGCTGTCCTACCTCTCTGCCCTGCCCCTCCCTTGTTTTCCTCAACAACTAGCTGGCTGCGTTGCTGTTTTCTCTGGTTGCTAAATCAACATTGTTTATTTCTGTCTCACCAACAAACCCAGTCAGAGCCTGAGACTAAGGTGAATACCATGGGATGGATTCAGAAACATCATCTCTGAGATCTCCTGCAGGGTTTCAGCAGCTGTCCTGCGTTGCCCTGGTTCCAGTCCCCTCTCAGTAAAGCCTCTTCATTCCAGAGCCCTTTCCTCTGCTTGGAACCCAAAGTCACCACCTGCTTTAAAATGCCAGAGAGATGTCCAGGCAAAGTAGCATGAGTGAGGAGGAGGAGGAGGCTTCAGAGCTCTTCAGGGGCCCTAGAGGAGCAGGCAGACCACAGGTGCTTCCCCTCAATCCTGCTGAAATAACAGAGTCAGGTGCTTCCGTGGTGGGTCTTCCTGCAGGGACAACTGTTTCCCAACTGCTGTGTCAGTACCAGTCCTCCTACTCTCTCCCAGCCCAACCTGGCCAGAGGCAGCTGCATTTCAGAGAGTAATTCCTCTGTTCTCTATTTATTCCCAGCCTTAAATTCTACTACATCCAGAGGAGGAGGGGGAAGGGAGGTGTGGCTTTAGTTGGGAAAGCTGGGCTGGGGCTGGAGGACATGAGGTGGCGATCCCCCGCGCCCACCACAGAGCTACAGTTTGTAAAGTTAGGCACTGGGCTGGGAACAGCCGCAGAAATCTCTTTGTATTTACAGGGGGTGTCCTCTTCCCGCACCCGCTGTAACTGCACCGCTCCAGAGGCTCCCGCAGGGGGCGCCAGGCCCCACGCCTGCCTTTCTCTGCCAGTCTTCTCTTCATTCTCCAGTAAAGGCCCAGTGTCTTCCCTGTGCCAGGCGCTGTGCTGGACCCATTCAAACATGAAGAACATGGATGTCCTGACTCTCTGGGGACTCAAAATTTAGTAGAAAGTCAAACAGGTAAAGAATTGGAAGACACTGAGATATGATAGTAGACATGGACTAGGTGCTCTGTGGTGACAGCCCTGTCCCTCACTGGCCTCTCTGCTTTGCTTCCCTGTCCCTACCCCTTTCAAAACCTGCTCCAATGACCACCTACCCTTTACCTTGTCCAGGCTCTGACCAACTGAAAGAGTGGGAGCCCTTGTGCCTCACTGGGGCATCAAGCAGCCTCAAGCCTCCCATGAGGTGTTTACATCTCCCCGCCCCCCATCCAAAACCCCAAAGCTGCCAAGATGGGTTTATTTTTACCTACTGGGTTGGGAAAGGGGCAAAGGCTGAGGCTGGGGCAGTTCTGTGGCGCCAGCTGGGGCTTAAATACAATGAGAAAGCCCCACCCGCCCACAGAGCCTGCAGAGAACCCAGTGGGAAATAAATAGCGCTGTGTGCCCTGGCTGGACCTGAGCCAGTCACGTGAGCCAAGGCTGGTTAAAAAGAGAGCGGAGTGATCTCCCAGCTCAGGTGGAGCTCTGGGGCAAGGGTGCCAGCGCGGCTCTGCCGGGCGAGTGGCCAGGGAAGCCCAGTGGAAGGGGGCAACTTGGGGCCAGGGAGGGAGCTGGCCAGTACGACTCTGCCCTAGGCAGAGCTATCAGTCCCCAGCCCTTGGTGCTGGGAAAGAGTGATAGATAACATTGGTGAGGGCAGTGCAGGCAGAGGAGTGGAAGGGAGAGAAAGCTTGGCAAAAGTTTCAGGACCAAATCTTAATTTGGCCAGTTATTTTTTCTATCACACCCCACCCGCGGTGTGGCGTGCACACGCTTTTGCACACGCGCACACACATAACCTCTAGCTTATTTTTCCTTTCCCATAATTCTGACGCCCTGCATGCATTTCTGCCCCCTCCTCCACCCCTCCCAACTCAGAATGTCAGCATCTGTCTATCTTCCACAACACACGCAGATGCCTCTTCCTTATCCTGCCCACCCTGCCCTGAGACTTAGCCTGTGGCTGCTGCTTCTTCCTGGGCCTCAGTTTCTCTGCGGCAGCACATCTCTGGTCTTGTTTCCGTGCCTTTTCAGCAATCTAGGCCAGCACACAGTGAGAGGCTCCTGGGAGAAGGGATCTTTTTATTGAAGTCCAGGAACTAGGTTAAATGATTCAGCAAGCCAAGGATATTGGGGAACCTTGAGTCAAGAGGCTCATTTGCTCAGATCTCTTGGTTAGAAAAGTGCCATGTGTATTATGGTTGGACCAGTGCCCCAAGAACACTGTTCATTGCAGTGGGTTGGCTGGCCAGGGCTCCCAGGATCATGAAGGGACAGAAAATTTGCTCCAGTGCCATGGAATGGAGAGGTCCTAGGAAGTGTGAACTCCAGAAACCTGAGCTAGAGTCATGGCCATGGTGAGGGCAGGCAGATGCATTCAACGTCTCTGGACTATATGATAGAATTTTTTTTGCATTTTTTTTGCATTTTTTTTTTGAGCCAGGGCTGGGTTTGAACCTGCCACCTTCGGCATATGGGGCCGGTACCCTACTCCTTTCAACCACAGGTGCCGCTCGCCCCTACCCCCTAAAAATTCCAACTCCAAGTTTTCCTATCTTACTAATTTAGAAAAGCACTGAATATATAGGGAGGGAAACAGGATTGTTTGTGATTTAAAAATCTGTTCAGGAACTCCAAATTCCATGGGGATTACTTCTAAGGTTGGGGCCAAATGTTCATTTTCTCTGGTCAGGAAATTTAAGAACTCCATGTGTGACTGGGACATAAGAAGCAGCATCTAAATTCCTGGGCTGTAATCAATGAATGTGATTCTGAGCCACGCTGGGACCAGCACATCAGTGTCGTGCAGGCATCTGGACTGCCCTGCCTGCAGGGAGCTAGAAACTATCCCTGTACTGTGTCTGATCTCCCTCTAGATGGAGTGATCCGCGAGGAGGTAATGAATTGACTAATTACAAAGTGTGTCTGGGTTTCAGGATATTATTAAGGGACAGTGAGGTACACAGCGGTAGCCATGTGGGGCAAAAGGCAGGGAGTGGTTGCCAGAATCTTAGAGAGCAAGAGCTCTTTGGAAGAGGCTACAGGAGAGGGTGTTCTGCCTGCAGAAGCTGTGGCCTTTGGTAGAGGGAGACAGGCACTGCAACCTCTGGCCAGTGGGGAGGAACCAGGAAAATGAGCATGCTGACCTCACTCTCAAGCCATCTCATCTTATTCCTGTGCCTCCCACTGGCCAAACCTAACTGGAAGCCAGAGGACAAGGAATCTGGTTGGTGCGGTCCAAGAAGACTAACCTCCTTGGCACATGGCATACAGTGGAAAGGTGGAGAGTGGAGCCAGAGGGTCACATAGTTCATACAGCACAGTATGATCTGAAGCAGGCAATTTCATCAGCGTTAGTAAATTTTTTTTTTT
>NW_003852450.1:2575412-2578163 GCF_000181295.1 Otolemur garnettii | reverse complement strand
TTTTTTTTTTTTTTTAGCACAAACCATGTACCAGCATTGTGGTGTCCCCCAAGGATAACACATGGGAATGGAGTTTCAAGGACTTGATAGTCCAGCTGGGAGACAGAGGCAGGAGTGTTCAGGGAGGCCTTCATGGAGGAAGTGGAAATGTGAGATGGGGCTTGGAGGACAGGGGTGCTGAAAGTGTTTTCCTCCACTGTAGCAAAATACCACACAAAAACTCGATCTTCTCCAAGGTCACATTTCAGATCTTCCATCCCTGAGATTTTACATAACAACCATGGTCAAAGACATACATCTGACTGTAGCTATCTGACTCCACATGTTCCTTCTCACCTCACCTGGGAAGGGTCTTTTTGCCTAACTGCCTGTCTTTCCTGCTGGCTTCTCTGAAAGACAGTTTTCTTTCAACACCAAGAACGATGTCCTAATTAATCAAGCAATTCATCAATATAAATTCATTGGCCTTCTAAGGAGAAGGCCCCAGGCTGGGAAGTTGGGCTCTCCCTCCCATTCTCAATGAGCTCATACTCTACATAGAACAGAGACACGTAAAAAGTGATTAAAATGTGTTTAGTAGGAGGTGTGATGGAGGTATGAAGGAAACACAGTGGAGAGAGTGACTAATTCCTAGAGGTGTTAAAAAAAAAAGGGCTTCAGAGAGGTAATATTTGTACTCAAAGTCCATTAATGAGTAGGACTTGCTAGGCGGAGAGGGGGACTCCTAGCAGAGGACTTGAAATGTGTGGAAACACCAAAAAGGCACAGAGGGATGATGAAAAATTCAGCATGGCTAAAGCCTAGCATGGTAGGAATTGAGGGAAAGCTGTGTAAGGCGTTTGTTAGGCAGACAAACAAGGAACTGAAGGATGTATTAATGCAAGGGAATGATGCAGTGAGATTTCTTTTTGGAAAGGTAATTTTCTATGAGGCAATGATACCCATTCAAATACTGTTGAAGGGACCCGAAATAGGGGTTTGTTTCTCCTCTGCCCTCCACGCTACCCATCTCCTCACCTCCCCGTCCCCACTGTCTTCAGAGAACAATTGTTATATCTGTTGTCTCTCTGACGCAACAACGACAACAACAAACAGGGCCAAGTAAACGACTTTGATTCTTCTTTTAGGACAGTGTGGACTGAGAACCCCCTAGAAGACATTTCCCCTTCCTTCAGTTTTTACTTCATCTTCAAATTTGAGGAACAAGCAAATGGGTGGAAGCTTAAGTGGAAGGGCCGGTCTGTAGGACTCAGGACCTTCCAGTCCTACCAGAACCAGCCAATACCAGAGTTTGTCAGTCTCCCCAGGCTCATTCCAGACTCCATGGCAGTTCCCCCAGGACTTAGCTGGAAAACACCAAAAATAGGCCAGCTCTTTTCCATTTAATCAGCCATTCCTCTGAGGACACCAGATGGAATGAAGCAAAGACAGATGCACCGGGGGCAAGGCGGGGTGGGAGGGGATTCTAAATGGGTTTCTGTGAGCCCAAACTCACCTCTGCAAAGGGTGCTTCTCAGAGCAAAGAGCTCAGGAAGCTGGTGGAGGGACTGCAGGCTTTTGGCTCACAGGCCAAAGGCCTCACTACAGCTCTCAAGCACTGGGCACAGAAGAGAGCTGGCATGGTCTGGGAGGAGGTCCGAAGGATGGGAGCAGGTGCGAGGGCAGCTATGTGGGGTCTCCAGGGCAGAAGGAGGAACACTGCTTCCTCTGTAGGGGGCTAACATAGGGGTTGCCAGGGGCCTCACCTGCCTTAGTCTGCCTCTTGTCTGAGGGACTGTGGGCAGCCAGCAGCCACACCAAGAGGCTTGTGACAGCAGCCAAGTAAAGTGGTAGAGTCTATTTCTAGAGCTCTTTGAGAGTGAGGGGGAACTGCCAGCTGCCTGGGAGCAGATGATCTCTGCAGGGCCTTCCCTATCTAAAACAGGGTAACATGTATGCTAAGTAAATACACCTGGGCAGGGGACAGGCAAAAAAAATCCTGAGCTTTCAGGGTCTGTCACCCTTAGCAAGAACCTTCTTAGCACTTCGGAAAGACCACCGATGTGGAGCAACTACCCCCTCTGGTGGTGAATGTAGGGGCTGCTTTCTGAGCCCCTCTGGGTTTGCACAGTTTCCCCCCCCCACCCCAAGTGCTGACTGTGAGCTTGCCTTGTGAGTCCTGGGTGGATTCCTTCTCTTTTTAGCTTCCTTCTCCAGATTGCAATTATAGTCCCTAGCCAGAGGCTTTCAATTTTATGGATCAACGTGTTATGATGGAAAAAGCACTTGGACTGTGTCCTGAATATGAGTTTGAATATCTTTATTCAAGCGTGGCTATTTCCATATCTGCAACGTGGGGATGACGCTAGAGGCACTGCCTGGCTTCCAGGATGGGCTGTGAGAGCAAATGTGAGCCAGGCAGAGGAAGGGGTGCTTCCTGGTCCTGAGGTCCAGTGAGTCCCCCTGCTGACTGGGGTGGTGGTGTTCTCCTGTCAGAAGCCAAAATCACTGTCACTCAGGCTTGGTCCTGAGACACCCATGGGGGTCGGCTCCTCATGGCTGCCAGGCTCTTTTCATCCTGGTCAGGAAGTCACCTTCTCCATTGCCCTGGGCTGACAGCCAGGGGAGGACAGGGTGACCTGATGATTATGGCACTCAGGCTGGAAGACACAGGGAGGAGCCCTGGGCCTGTTTGTTGTTGTTGCCACTTAACAGTCTTTATTATTTACATTTATTTTTAGTCATCTTGCTGGACTGGTTTTTTTTTTTTTT
>NW_003852450.1:2573866-2574968 GCF_000181295.1 Otolemur garnettii | reverse complement strand
TCATTGTTGTTTGGCGGGCCCAGGCTGGATTCGAACCTGCCACCTTGGGTGTACGTGGCTGGCACCTTAGCCACTTGAGCCACAGGCGCGGAGCCTTAAAAAATGGTTTTTAAAGACAGGATCTCACTATGTTGACCACGCTGTTCTCTAACCCCCGGCTTCAAGAGATCCTCCAGCTGCAGCCTCCCATAGTGTTAGGGTTACAAATATGAATCACTTTGCCTAGCTGGATATTTCTTTTGTGTGCACTGTGCCTCTTTATCTTATCTTGTTTTATTTTATTTATTTGGTTTTTTTTTTTTTTGTAGAGATAGAGTCTCTCCTTATCGCCCTTGGTAAAGTGCTGTGGCGTCACACAGCTCACAGCAACCTCCAACTCCTGGGCCCAGGCTACTCTCCTGCCTCGGCCTCCCGAGTAGCTGGGACCACAGGTGCCCATCACAACACCAGGCCATTTTTTTGCTGCAGTTTGGCTGGGGCCGGGACCAACAGCCACCCTTGGTATATGGGGCCGGTGCCCTACCCACTGAGCCACAGGTACTGCCCTACTGTGCCTCTTAATCTATCAAATGTTGGGTTGTATTGGTGACATCAACCAAAAATACAAATTTTTGTTCTCTTTTAGAGAGGTCCTCAATTGCAACTCTTTTTTCACTGGCATATTAGTAGAGCTTTTCCTATAGTTTTTCTTTCTTTATTTTTTTGAGACAGAGCCTCAAGCTGTCACCCTGGGTAGAGTGCTGTGGTGTCACAGCTCACAGCAACCTCAAACTCTTGGGCTTAAGTGATTCTCTTGCCTCAGACTCCCAAGTAGCTGGAACTTTAGGCACCCACCACAACACCTGGCTATTTTTTGGTTGTAGTTGCCGTTGTCTGGCAGGCCCGGGCTGGGTTCGAACCCACCAGCTCCAGTGTATGTGGCTGGCACTTGAACTGCTGAGCTACAGGCGCTGAGCCTCTATAGTTTTTCTTTTTGTATTGATAGCTTAAAAATAAAAATGAGCTGAGTTGTCTGAATGGTCAGTTGTTTGGAGAGGTGTACATATGGGAGCAATGTTGTGCAGTGTGTTTAAACATTATTTTCAAGAATTTGTTTTCTAGG
>NW_003852450.1:2561683-2573034 GCF_000181295.1 Otolemur garnettii | reverse complement strand
GCCTCCCAAGTAGCTGGGACCACAGGTGCCCGCCACAATGCCCAGCTATTTCTTTTTGGTTGCAGCCGTCATTGCTGCTTGGCGGGTCCAGGCTGGACTCAAACCCGCCACCTCAGGTGCACGTGGCTGGCACCTTAGCCGGTTGAGCTATAGGCGCTGAGCCTTCTTTTTTTAATTATTATTAAATCATAGCTGTGTACATTAATGCAATCATGGGGTACAGTGTGGTGTTTTGAAATATTTTCATCAAACTGGTTAACATAGCCTTCATGTCATTTTCTTAGTTATTGTGTTAAGATGTTTGTATTCTACTTGTAGAAAGATTCCTTGTACCCTTAGAACTTTTTCACCATCCCTGACAGACTGGACCTACCTGTGACACAGGACCCTGTGACTGACTGCTAGAGTCCAGTTTTGAGCCTTGGTTCTCTTAGTGGCATTCTCTCCTGCTTTCTCTAGACTGGGCAGAAGGGTAGTGGCCACTGTGTTCTGGCTCCTTCCTCAGAGGATTCATCAGATACTGACGATAGCAAAGAAGGGGGTTGTGGCTCTCTCAGTTTCCTGCAGTCACTGAATTCTGTGGCCACCGTGGCCTCCAGGGGTTCCTTAACACCACTCTCCAAAGTCGAACCAAAGTCAACCCCTGAACATCTCTGCACTTGACATACAAGGGGCATTCTGTAAAGATTTATCTAATGAATGAATGAATCCGGACAGGTAGATCACTATCTCTGGGAAAGGAGAATTTATGGCTACCCCTGGTGACAGAGAGATGACAAAGGCTTATGTTTGGGGGTCAGAAAGATATGGGTTCAAGTGCAGGCCCCGTCCCTTACTAAGTATGTGGATGGTTTCCTGTCAGAACGAGACTAATAATTCTTACCTTGTGATGTGCAGTTTGAATAAGTGGAGTCTCTGAGATACTTCCCCTCGGAGTAGCAAAGTTCAGTGATGTTGCTTCCCTCTCCCTTCCACCTATTAGAGAATCTCACAGTTGCATCTCCAGAAATGACTTTCTCTTTTCAACTCCAGTTTTCTTTCCTATTGGCTCATTTTTTGTCAGTTTCTAAGAAAGAATCCTCCGCGTTGTCTGAGCTCTGACCTCAGCCCTTTCAAGTTGGAATCGTAATGCTACGAAAATGTGAAAGGGAAATGTTGCTTTCTTTGCCTTTACCTGAAATTGAGCCTCATCCATTTCTTTTTCTTTTTTTTCTTTTTTTAGAGATAGAGTGTCACTTTGTCACCCTCAGTAGAGTGTCGTGGTGTCACAGCTCAGAGCAACCTCCAACTCCTGGGCTTAGGTGATTCTCTTGCCTCAGCAACTGAGTAGCTGGGACTACAGGTGCCTGCCACAATGCCCGGCTATTTTTTTGTTGCAGTTTGGCCAGGGCTGGGTTCGAACCTCCTACCCTCTGTATATGGGGCCAGTGCCATACTCACTGAACCACAGACGCTGCCCATCGATTTCTATTGTGTTGAGTGGTTGCAATTTGTTCCTTCATGTTATGTGTTTTATTTCTCTCTCCCTTAGTCCCCCAAGCCTTCCCTTTCTGCCAGCCTCCAGTACACAATAACCAGCCTGGGCCACTCCTCTCATCCTCTAAACTGAAACTGTGTCTTTTACTATTTCCAAGTCCAAGAACTTGGATACATTCCCCTGGATGGAGGATATAGTGCTTATCATTGGCCTCCAGGTTTTAAAAGCTGCCAAGACCCATCAATCATTCACAGTGCCTCTTTCTTCTACCCCTTCATTCCAATTCCTTGGCACATTTGTTCTCACCTCCAAATCCTAAGATAGGGACGTGGAATGAGTAGCTGGAAGAAATTAAATGACATAGCTGAGGTCTGTGCTTGTTGGATGTATGACTCTGTTTATCATGTGCCATAGTTGGAACAGTTAAAACCTGATGAAAACTAATGCTGGAAATATTCAAAGAGTCTGGGGCAATGTGGGCTTATGAAATCTGAATATCTGTTGACAGAGATTTTATTTTATTTTTTGGCAGAGATGAGGGGGTCTTACCATGTTTGCCAGACTGGTCTTGAACTCCTGACCTCAAGCAATCCTCCCACCTAGGCTTCCCAATGACAGAGATTTTTGAAACAGTATTTTATAATAATCTCTCTTTTTTTTTGAGACAGAGTTTCACTCTCTGTTGCCCTTGGTAGAGTGCCATGGTGTCACAACTCACAGCAACCTCAAACTCTTGGGCTTAAGCAATTCTCTGGCCTCAGCCTCCCAAGTAGTTGGGACCACAGGTACCCACCACAACACCCAGCTACTTTTTGGTTGTAGTTGTCATTGTTGTTTGGCAGGCCTGAGATGGGTTAGAACCCGCCAGCTCCGGTGTATGTGGCTAGCGCCCTAGCCACTGAGATACAGGCGTTGAGGCTTAGAATAATCTCTTAACTCATTTCCCTGTCACCATTCAGCCCTTCCTCCTTCTAATCTACAACACTTAGAGATTAAATTTGTAAAAATAGAGCTCATGACCTTGGGACCAAGACTATGAAGAACCTCACATGCTTCACTAGAGAATTTGGCCCATTTCTCTAGGCTCTGGGGGGCTACTAAGAGATTTCTAAGCCCTGGAAGCATGTGATCAGATTTTCATTTTTAAAAATTATTGGGGTGATACTAGGGGAATGTATTAGAAATCGGGAGACCAGAAGCCAGTCAGTGGCTGGTGCCAGAATCCAGAGGGAAGCTGCTGAGTTCCTGAAGCAGGAGAGTGGTGTGGGGATTGGGGAGAAGGAAACAGGAGGTGCACAGGTGGGGCGGGGGTTGGTCATTGATTGTTGGGGATGAGAGACAGTGAGGAGTCAAAGTTCATTGCCGTTTTAGCCTTTGTCAATCTGATAGAGGTGTGTACCTTCTCTGAGCCGCAGAATGAGGGGTGTGTGAGTGTGTATGTATGTGCATGCTGTAGTTATTGAAATCAGTTCTGTAGATATTTAATTTAAGGTACTTGGGAATACTTAGTAATAGAAGTCCAGTATGGGTATGGGTTCAAGAGAAATGTGTGCACTGGATTTTTAGATTTGGGGGTGCTGGGTATAGTTAGCTGGTAGCTGAAATCTGGCAGGATGTCTCGTAAAGACAATCAAGGGCCAGGGAGTTCTAGAAAGCCCTGACATTTTAGAGGCAGGTGGGAGAAAAAGCGATCGAAGGGAAGTGAGAAGAAGTTGGCAGGGATACAGAAACAGACTTCAGAGTGTGAGGTTCTAAGAGTCAGGGGGTCCTGAGTTAAAAATAGGTCCTGAGTTAAAAACAGTACAGAGTGTAGAGGAAGAAGGGTTGGTGCAAAGTGTGAAATCCAGCAGACTCTGAACTGAGAGTAAGCTGCTAAGATAAGGAGCTCTGAGGAGTGGCAGAGACAAAAGCCAGGCTTCAGAAGGGTTGAATGACCAGGAGGTGAAGAGTAGGGAATAGAAGTACAGATGCACTGTACCTCTCCCTGCTCCTGCAGGGAGTTTGCCGGGGAAGGGATGCAGAGGAACTGGCAAGTGTCCGGGAGAGGCAGGCTGAGGGCAAGAGATACTGAAACACGTTATAGGCTCAGGGGAGAGAGCCACTTGAGTGAGTGGGAGATGCTGTTCTTACCTACTCAGAATCTGTCCCCTTTTTCCTTCCTTGTGGCAGAATCCACATTTGATCCAGCGGGTGAACAGCAAAGTACTGAGGGGCGGCAGGCTCCTTCCCCCCACTTAGGGGGTGGGGAATGAGCAATGGGAATTCGGTCCCTTCATCAATGATTGGTTTAGGGGTGGGCATGTGACTCACTGTTGGTCAATGAGACATAAAGGGAAGCTGACTTAGGTTCTCTAGGAAATAGTTTTCCCTTTGATAAAGAAGATAGTTACAGGAGGGGAAAAAAAAGACTTAATGATTTTCTCAAAAATTATTTTTATTTTTTATTTCACCTCTGCCTCTTTGCACTGTTGAATAGCGTCCTATAAGGATGTGAGGCTCGGAGCTGCTGCAGCCTCTTTACAACAGTGAAGTGGTGAGCTGAGCTGCAGGGTGAATTCCCATCTGCTGAGGACGGCAAACCCGGATGGTGAGACCTGGGTCTTGATGGTACTTGAGGACTTTGTCCAGATGCTGAACAAACTGAGATTGCCTCCCTTCAGTCTTAGCGAGGAACTATGAGCTTGCTTATTATTTATGCCACTGCTAGTTATCTTTTCAGCTACACGCATCTTAACTGATAGAGGGATGTTGTCATATTCTAGATCTGTGGTCATTTAGGTTGGTTTTAAAATGAAATCAGGGTACCAGTAAGATTTTTGAAATGTTGAGGTTAAACCATCCAAGATGTGGTTTCTTCTCTAAAGTAGCAGTCAAGGGCATCACTCTTTAAAACCGTCTTGATTATTTAAACAAACCAGTCATTTTGCAATGGGTAGTGAAAATTACTGAAGTCAGATCTTTCTGATTTTCTGGCTAATGCCAGGTCAAACAAGTCTTCCAGGCCAGAAAAGCTCCCCAATCTTCTCCATAGCTTCTCATCATTATGGCCATCCCTTATTGATCCATTGGGAAGCAAATCCTCCTACTCGTTCCAATTGGCCACAATTTGGTTGTAAGATGAGACAGAACTTCGGATGTCAGTTTTCCTCTGGAATATAGACAGAGTAACAATGTTCTCTGGACTGAGAGTTCAAAAGGCTGAACCTGTTGTCTAGGTCATAGGCCTGATGCAAAAGGAGAGTTATTTGCAGAGGAGATATTGTACGAGTAACCGGCAAGCAGAAACTGCTCTTCTCAGGGCTACTGGGAAATATATAGGTGACTGGGAATGAAGAACCAGCCTTGGAGAATTTGACAATGTAGGAGAGAAACAGTCCTAAAAGGACATGAATAAAAGCCCGGGGTAACCAGCAGCATGAAGCATAGATTTGAAGAGCAGGGGGTTGAAAGCAAGGAATCTAGTTTTCAAGCTAGTGGAATATTCTAGGTGAGAGAAAACAAGGGCAGTGGCAGGGGAGATGGAAAGGAGGACAGGATACAGGAGGCCTTGCTGAGATAGTCACAGCAAGAACTGCCAATCAGGTGGATGTGGGCAGAGAAGAAAGGCGTGAATACAAGGACAAATCTCCTAATACGGCAATGGGAGAGGTCTTTAAAAAAAATTGTGTAGAATCATGTTTCTTAAACTTTCATTTGGCTGTGGAATATCTTCTAATGTATTTGGGGTAGGATTTGTTTTTCTCTTTCTTTCCTTGTTTGGGAGTTGGGGACACACTAAGGTAGCATAATAGACAATAGCACAATTGTTCTGTGCAAGATTCAGGGTGGTCGTATGGAGGACCAGCTTCATGGATGACCCAAGCGGTTGCACAGGAACCTGTGCTTAGAAGGGGTCCGTCCTTGGTTTAATGCTGGCTGTCTCTCTCATGAAGTTCCTGACCATTTCTGAACAAGGTACTCTGCATTTTCGTTTTGTCCTGGGTCCTGCAAATTAGGTAACCAGCCCGGGGAAGAAGTAAGGCACTGAAGATCTCATCCCTTAACTGGCTCAGGGATGCTGACACAGTCAGAGTGGAGATGAATATGAATGATGACGTCCTAACAGTCTTAGCCTGTATTTCACAGGGTCACTGGGAGTGCTGAATGAGTAAGTACATGGAAAGCACTTAGAACAGTGTCTGGCACTAGTGAATGCTATGTAAGTGTTTGACAGCCTTTTTCTTCCCTCTCTGCTGCTGGTTCAACACCTGACAGCCTGAGGTTGATTACTCACAGGGTCACAGTGGAATTTTCTCATTTTCACGTTTCTAACCTGTCCATCACCATCCAGCCCCAGGCTTACGATTCTCCTCTGTGGGAGGGTGGGGGGGGGGAGATCCAACAGCAATAATTATTACCCTAGATACATGTGTGATATCACATCCTCTCTTTCTCATTAATAGCTACCTCATGCTTCAGGGTGTATCTGTGTGTTGTTGTGTCTCTGAGAGTTTTTTTTTCCTTTTAAATTTTAACTCAATTAATTAAAGGCTCTCTCTGATGTTTTTGGTTTCTATTCTTTACCTGCCTTTTTTTTTGTTCATGTATTATAGAAGGATTCTTAAACCACCTGTCTCCTCCCTGTTCCCTTCTCAAAGGGAGGGTAGGATCTGTAGAGAGATTAAGTCACCATTGTCATCAAGATAATGGCTTCCTCCCTCCTCCCCTCCCCCCATCTCATTCCTCTGAGCCTGTGACGTGCTCAACCTTTGTCCTTAAATTACAGCCTTTTACTGCAGTAAAAAATTAAAACACCGGCTCAAGACGTCTATTCCATAAACCAGTTGTCCTGATCAAAGTCTGGAAGCTACCTCTCCTAGCTCCATCCTAACTCTTAGTTGTTCCCAGCACATTCGCAGTAACAGGGGACGCTCTCTCTCCTTGTCCTAGGTTTTAAGTTTCCAAGAACTACATGTTTTTTTCCTTAGCAGAAATAGTTGTGGTTTTTTCTAACAACTTTACAAGTTCCCCATAAAGTTGGAAATTCCCTTCTAGCTTACAGCTCTTGATAGATACAGAGAAGCTGGTCTGGTCCTAGCTTCCCTCCTGCTGTGTGGCTCTGGGAAGTTAGCTTGAACTCTCTGGGCCGCAGATCGCAAAGATGTCTTGACTGGGGACAGACTGAAGGGTGAAAAGGTTTGGGGAAGAATTTCTTTTTGGAGGACCTTGAGAAATGGGATTTACAAATGTCTCTATAGTGAGACTAGTCATTTGGGGGAACTACCAACCCATTCAGATTCTTCCCCTTGGAAAAAAAAAACAAACCTCCTTTAATAATTTCCATTGCTAATCCCTCCCCCACCTCCACGTGGCCTCCACCCTTGGCCGTTGACTGACAAAGTAGATGTGCTGTCCCCTCCCTCTTTAATTTGTAAGCACGCTTCTGGGAGGCCGTAGATAAATAGAAGGTAGAGGTAAGACTGCCGAATTATTATTATCATTATGATGAAGATCATGCTCTCAGCATGAGAAACAGGAAGTGAAACTGACGAAATGCCCAGTGGTAAATACTTGGCCCCCTCTCCTCAGCTGGACCTAAAGGCAAAGAAGAAGCCAGCCAAAGAAAACTGTGGCTCTGCCTTGCCACCGGCTCTAACAGCCTCTGGTGGTGTGTGAGTGGGGGGGTGTGTGTGTGTCAAGGCATGGCTCTGAATGACCGGTTTTGAGAACTTGCAGTGATCTTTCAGTCTGTTCTGCCCCTGCTTCCCTGCTCATGTGACAGCCTCGGGGTTCTTCCTTACTCCTTCCTTCCTCATTTCCTAGAGAGCGCTTCCCATGGCTGTTGGAAGATGTTGAAGGAAATGTCCAGTGATTAATTGGCTCCCGCCACCCACACCTTATCTGCCCAGGTCTGTGCCATGCGCCTTTCTTGATAGCTGGTTCTGTCCCCACCGCAGACATTCTCTGGGCCGAGGCCTGGCTTCCCTCTCCCTTCAGGGGGCTGTGTTTTTTCTTCTGCCTGGCTGCCTGATGCTACATCTGCTCTGTTGATTATTCATGGCCTTTGTCTTTCTCAGGAATTGATTCTGGATAAATGGTAGTCAGAAAACAGGGCGTCAGGGCCAATGTAATTATTCCATGTTGGCATTTCCATTTGCAGCAGCACCACGGCCTCTGGAAACACTGACACACGGTGGAAATGACCTGATTTTCATACTACCTTGTTAGCTCAAATTCCCAGGGAGAAAAGAGCAGACAGCTATGTGGGAAATAAATGAACCAAGCCGGTGTTTCTGAAATACCTCCTCATTCGGACCATACTCTAAAAAAATACTCTGAAAAAAGGTAGAGGGAACAGGAGAGAAAAAGGCATCACGGAGGGGGATCAGAGCGAAAAAGAGAACACTTTAGACTTGCAGGGTGCTGGGTGCGTGGGTGCCGGGACCCACGCCTTTTTTATGGGTTACATACTGAGACTTTGAGCCAAATTAATAGTGGTTGGAATTTCAGTTTGGAAAAAACATAATCATCTTATCTCTTTGTGACTTAGAATAGGGACTGTTGGGATATGGATGAGGGTTACAGCAGGTAACTGACTTAGGAAGAAAACCTCAAGTATGGAGCCTTACGCTCCAAACTGCAGCAGCTACATGTCTGCTCCCTGTTCAGGAGAACCCGGTGGGGCCAGGAGGCAGCTGTGAGGTCCTCGCTTCCTGCATTCAGATCCCCACTCCAGACCTTTATGTCGTCACTGAAACTCACTGGGCCTTGGTTTCTCATCTGGGTGCCCAGAAGGGTATTAGTAACTCCTATCTATAGGGTTGTTCTGGGACATTCGTTGAGTCCACACAGAATTGCTCACAGTTATTTCAGGAACATACTAACTGTTTGTAAATGTATTTACATTACCTTTTTTTTAGCCATTTATTTTTATTTTTTTAGAGACAGAGTCTTACTATGCTGCCCTCAGTAGAGTGCTGTGGTGTCACAGCTCACAGCAACTTCCACCTCTTGGGCTTAGGCCATTCTCTTGCCTCAGCCTCCTGAATAGCTGGGACTACAGGCCCCCTCCACAAGGCCTGGCTATTTTTGTTGCAGTTTGGCTGGGGCCAGGTTTGAACCCGCCACCTTTGGTATATGGGGCTGGCTCCCTACTCACTGAGCCACAGGCACCGTATTTATATTACATTTAGTGTAATGAAAGCTATTACTGAGATCTTTTAAATGTGCCTCTATGTGCTATTCACCATGCTCCATTCTGTTCACATAAAATCTCTTCAGAGGGTTCACTCCTTCTCCAAGTTTCTATTGTTTCTCTCTCTCTCTCTTTTTTTTTTTTTTTTTTTTGAGACAAAGTCTAACTCTGTTGCCCAGACCAGAGTGCTGTGGCATCAGCTGAGTTCAAATTCTTGGGTTCATGCCATCCTCCTGCCTCAGCCTCCTGAGTAGCTGGGACTATAGGTGCCCATCACAATGTCTAGCTAATCTTTCTAAATTTTCTTTTTTGAGACAGAGTCTCACTTAGTCACCCTGTGGTTGAGTTCCATGGTGTCATAGTTCACAGCAACCTCAAACTCTTGGGGTCAAGCAATCCTCTTGCCTCAGCCTCCTGAGTAGCTTGGGGCTACAGGCACCTGCCACAACGCCTGGTTATTTTTTTTTAGAGACAGGGTCTTGCTCTTATTCAGGCTGGTCTTGAACTCCTGAGCCTAGGCAATCCACCCACCTCAGCCTCCCAGAGTGCTGGGATTACAGGTGTGAGCCACCACACTTGGCCTATTTTTCTATTTTTAGGAGACAGGGTCTCTAAGATCATGCTCAGGCTGGTTTCAAACTTCTGAGCTCAAGCAATCCTCCTCCTCCTGACTTAGCCTCCCAGAGTGTTAGGATTACAGGCATGAGCCACTGAGCCTGGCTTCTGTTATTTCTTAACCCAGAGCACAGCACATAGTCAGTGGTGTCACACCGAAGCCAATCCTTCCCAGTTCTGGGCCCTGTTCCTTGTCCATTCTCTTCTTCGTCTGCTGTTTTTGCTTCTCTGGTCTTTCTATTCCCAACTCTGTAGGAAGATAGCCTTTGGAAGGCTCCACTAAGGAAGGCCCCTGGAATCCTGGCAGGCTCTTCCATGACGTGCCTAGGTGCCGGAGGCCTGGGAGAGCAGCACCCCAGGAAGCTGGTCCTCCCACCAGCAATTCTCCTAGGGCCAGGCTTCCCTTCCCAGGCTCCGGGCTCTTCTACAGGCCTTGGGAGAAGCTGAAGCAGGGCTACTGGACTCCATAATAACCACACTTCATCATGGTAAACAAGAGCCAGATTCCTGGGGAGTGACACATGAGGAGCTCTGCAGCAGAGGTAGCTATGATGACACCAAGACGTGAAGAAACACCTCTGCTCGGCCCTGGCCTGCCTGAGGAAGGCCCAGGGGAGAGAGGCTGCCCACGTGTCCCTCTTTGCTACACTTCCTGTCAGTCTTGGCCTCAGTTACGGGCATGCTGGCACCAATCGGCTCTGCAGACACAAGTAGATGGCCAGTCATTCCGGATGCCCAGCCAGACTATCATCTCCCTCATCTATCCTTTTTCAGGATTTGTCTTGCCCTCCTCTCTACGTATGGGGCCAACTCCTGCCCTTGGCTCTCCTCCCTACTCCGTGTCTCTCCGTGAGGGGGAATTATACCCTTCCTTCTCAGATGCCAAGAGGAGCCTATGCTCCTGTGAGGATGCTTTGATCCCAGGAAGCCAAGATGTAGGCTGCACAGAAGCTTAGCCCTGCCCCGCAGGCTGTCACAGTTGTCTGACTTGAAGTCACATGGCCTGGTCCAGGACTTTCCTCTTAAAAGTGCAACTTCAGAGTTTAGGATCAGATCCCCACAGCCAAACCCAGTCCTGCTAGTTCCTCGGTGGCAGATTGGACTGGCTCAAATACCTCTAGGAGAACATACAAGAAATGGATGGAGAACTGGGTGGCTGAGGGTTTCAGGTGGGAGGGAGACATTTTACTCTCTGTATTTGTATTTACTGCCATGTGAATGTATTAAAAAGCTCCAAAGAGAGAAGGAATAAAGAAATTCTGTGATTTTGTAAATCTCTTGGATATAAAATCCGTTCTCATGGCAGAAGGGACAGTGAGACAACTGCCATGGGGAGGCCTGCACTTCAGGCTTAGAAGGGGTTGTCAAAGAAGGTGGTGGCTTGGGTTTGAGATTTTCTATTTGACTCAGGGTTCTGTAAGACGTGATGCCGAGTGCAGTGGTCCAGGAGAGAGGGGGATGGGCCTACAGTTCTGTCTAGGCCTGGAAGACCATGACTCTCCCATCTAATGCATAGTGGGAACCTCTCCCGACAGTGGAGGTCAACAGGGTCAGCCCATTTGTGCTGCTTGGTTGCCTTTGTACTTGAGAGCTAAAAGGGAGGGGCCAGTGCCAGCACTCCAGGGACCTGATGTCCCCTCAGATGTTAGACACTAGATGCTACCACCATGTTGTATAGTACACAACACAGCCAGTGTGTACTGATCTTAGTACTTGTGTTTCTTTAAAAACCTTTCTGTTCTTTTAATTCAAAATTCTTACATTCATCAAATATATCAAAGCTTGCTCAACACTTTTACATAACATTAACGATAGCTCCTATTTCCCAAAGTCTAAAGCTTCAGTGCAATTTCTAGCCCTTAAATTTGCCTTACCCTCACATTTTGTGATATTCTCATGCACAGACCCTACAGTCCTGCCTGTGTTGACCACCTGCTGCTTCTAAATCAGCCATGCAATTTTTTTCTCTATCTCCATTCCTTTGTTCGTGTTAAGCACTTTCTCCTATGTGGTTTCCTCCTCTGTCTGGAGAAGTCTTGCCCATCTTTAAAGGCCTAGGTTAAATGTTGCCTCTTTTTTTTTTTT
>NW_003852450.1:2559472-2561344 GCF_000181295.1 Otolemur garnettii | reverse complement strand
GTCACAGCTTACAGCAACCTCAAACTCTTGGGCTTAAGCGATTCTCTTGCCTTAGCCTCCCAAGTAGCTGGAATTACAGGCACCCGCCACAATGCCTGGCTACTTTTGTTGTTGTTGTTGTTATTGCAGTTGTCATTGTTGTTTTAGCTGGTCCAGGCTGGGTTTGAACCTGCCAGCCTCGATGGATGTGGCTGGCACCTTACCCACTGAGCTACGGCTGGTGCCACCAAATGCTGCCTTTTTTTTTTATAAAGGTTTCCTGATACATCTCTCTCATTTATAAGCCCTGGAGTACAATGCTTAAATCCTCTCAGGGCTATCTCCATTGCAGTATCTATTACTGAACATGGAACACTGTGGAAATAGGATGGGAGACTCCTCAAAAAATTAAACATGGAATTACCATATGATCCAGCAATTCCACTTCTGGATACACACCCAAAAGAGTTGAAACCAGGGATTCAAACAAATTTGTGTGCATCTATGTTCATAGCAGTATCGTTTGCAATAGCCAAAAGGTGGAAGCAACTCAATGGTTCATTGATGCATGAATGGATAAACAAAATGTGGTATGTACATACAACGGACTATCATTTAGCCTTAAAAAAGAAGGATATTTTGATACATGCTGCAACATGGAGGAACCTTGGAAACATGCTAACAAAATAAGCCAGACCAAAAAAAGACAGGTACTATATGATTCCACTTATCTGAGGTAACTACGCATTCAAATTCATAGAGACAGAAAGTCAAATGGAGGCGCCATGATCTATGGGAAGGAGGAACAGGGAAATATTGTTTAAGAAGTCCAGAGTTTCAATTTGCAAGATGAAAAGCGTCCTGGAGATGGATGGTAGTAATGACAGTACAATGTGAATGGACTTAATGCCAGTAAATTGTACATTTAAAATGGTTAAAATGGTACATTTTGGTATGTATTTTACATAACATTTCAAGGCACCTGGAGTTGACCTGTGCTAACATTAATGACTGGCACCTTTACTAGATGACATATGCATCAAGGCCTCTGGGCATTCCCATGATTCTTGGTCAATGTGTGTTGCCATGAAAGGAGGTGCAAAGTTGATGGTGGGGAGGATGGGGGGCCTCAGGCCGACGTACATGCTGACTTCTGCCTTCCAACACACACAATTTTTCCCTGCACCTACTGTTGTTCTGCTGGAAGAGGCTTGGACAGGGCCATGGGATGACCCCTCCCTAGCATCAGTGAATGAGTTTCCAGAAATGAGAGAAGTTTGCATGCAACATGAGCTGGACAGGTCACGCAAAAGGAAGAACCTCTTCTCTTGGCATAATAAATGAGCACCAGAAGTTCTGAGAGCCCAAGGTTTTTAAGGTCACACGCCTACCTGCCTACGTGATAGATAGATGTGGTCTTTGGAGGAAGGGGACAGATCTGGTGATCTCTATAGGTTCCTTTCATCTCTACAATGTTGTTGTTTTCGTAACTCATGAGAAATGTGGGGAAAAAATTAGTTCTTACCTCTATCTGTCATGGAACGAAAACAAAACAAAACAAAACATAGCATGTACGTGTACCACATATACCTCATATATTTAGGTATTTTCTCAAAAGTTTACAAATGCTAGGATTCTAAATTCATTAATGATCAAATGACTTCTTTGCCTTTAACGCGCTTAGAAGGAGAGTCTCTAAAAGCTCTGAGTAAGCTGCAGACTGTGTTTCCTTCTCCTGAGCATGCACACAGGCGGGAGGGCTTCCCCAGAATGGCCTGATGGGTCAGTAGCTGGGCCATGTACAAGAGCACTTAGGAACATGGGCTGTCACACATGTGGAAACAGCTCTCCCCATCTGGTTCTATGATGACGTTGGCTAGTTATTTAACCTTT
>NW_003852450.1:2552519-2558608 GCF_000181295.1 Otolemur garnettii | reverse complement strand
TTCCTGCTTCCATTTACTTAAGTGAAAGGAAAATATCCAGGCATCACCAGGTCACCAGGCAAGGACGAATGATCCTTTTGGTTGACCCACCCTGCTTGGGTTCCTGAAGTGCAAGTCCCCCTTTCCTTTCCTTCTTTTCCAATTCATTATCCAGGCTGTCTACTCATCCAAGTTGCAACTGATGTTCCAGATAAAGGCTAGACCAGAGGGTGAAGTTTCAATACAGGGATGATGGCCTTGGGCCTTCTTGAATACAGATTTTGCCTCTTTTCCCTATATTATCCACATTAAGCTGCAGAATTACAATTACATTAACGACAGTACTAATTGGTGCCGTTTGTAGTCCTTTTGCACCATGTTATGTCTGTTATGTGCGAAGGTGAAGTCTCCCTTCCCCTTCTGGTTCTTCTTTCTTTCTCTTTCTATTCCCATTCTTCACCACTGCCCTATCTGCTCCTTGCCATGGCATTAAACTGTGGAAGGATAGAATGCAAACCAGTGCACAGAGGTTAGGGAGCAGAACCTTTCTTCCCCTCTGGGATGTCCGAACTAGCGCATTGCCAGTGGCATCTGCTTTGGTAGAATATTTTTCTGAGACTAAGCCCTTAGCACCTTCAGTGAGGGGTAAGATGAAAGGGCTGATAAAGGTGATTCAGATCAATGTTTTCTGCTTTTCATTGTTTTTTTTTTCCCCTCTCTGAGCAACCTTGATCAACAGATCAATGTTTTGAAGTCACTTTTTGGGTCAGAAATTTTTATGACTAATGAGCTTTATGTATATACAGCTGTCATTTTTGCTTTGAAGAATTTCTTTTTTTTAATCAAAGAAATATTAGCATACTACATGAAGACTGCTCATCTCTCCCTGGTCTAAAGTCTTTTTTCTTTCCAAGGGTCGGTTTTCAGTGGACAGGGCTTCTCCTGAGAATCATGCTCCCTTCTGCAATATTTTGTTTGCTGTACCAGCAATGAGTGGATACAGAGGCCACTTTAGCTGTTACACACATGTGCATATCCACCAGCCTGTGCGTGTTCCTAGCTCATCAAGAGAATGTTATGTGAAAATTTCCACAAAATCCACCTTCATAGATTTCCACCCTTTGTCATCCATTCCTAATGCTGCATCATAGTAATATAGGAAATTTTTACTTCCTGATGGTGTGAAGGCAGAGCCGGGGGGAAGTTTGGAGAAGAGAGATTGTCGTGCAATACAACCCAGTCATGCAGATTAACATAGACCTCTACTCTGTAACAGATTAGGCCAAAGTAAGAGAAAATTGGATCGTGGAAAATTTATAGTAGATCTAAAATGGAGGGTACCAGAAACGGTAGGTACCATATTTTGACATCAAGATGGATATGTGGGTGTATGTCTGCTCAAGATTAATAGTAGGGGGCATGATCCTGGGCTTTGGGTCAGAAAGACTTATGTCCTGTCCTTGCTGGATGAGTGACCCTGGGAAAGTTATTTAATTTCTCTAGGACTCGGTTTTCTCTTTTATGCAATAGATAGATGAAGATAACACTGCATATCTTATAGGGTTGTGTAACAGTCAGGACAAGGTTTGGCTGTGAGTGATAGAAAACCACACATCAGTCGCTTCAACACGAAGACCATTCATGTCTCATATAAAAGTCTGGGTAAGTAGGTCAGGGCTGATATAATGGATCCGTGCTCCCCAGGACACAGACTCCTTCTGTGCTTTTGCTCTTCATCCTCCAACCTATGGCCTCCACTTCGTGATCAAGATAGTGGCTCAAGCTCAGCATTAAAATTTTCTTCCAGCTAGTAGGAAAGAGAAAAGAGAAGGAGAAAGAGAAGTACCTTCTTCTTCCCCCAGACCACTTCCATTTATAAGTCATTGGCTAGAACTTAGTATCATGAACTTAGTATAACTAGCTGTTATATAAAATTGGGAAATGCAATATGTATTCCAGGCAGTCATGTGCTTGGCTAAATATTGAGGGTTCTTTATCATCAAAGGGAAGGAAAACAGGTATGGGCCAACGCAACTAGCAATCTCAGCCGCAGAAGCCTGTGAGATGTAAATGAGACAATGCAGGTGGAAAGATGAACACAAGCTTGGCCCCAGAGGAAGCCCTTGATCATCATCGTCATTATCTTCATTATCACCATCATGAGAAGGCAGGGAATACTTTGAAACTGTGACTAGGTGTTTTATTGCTTTAACTTCATCTATCTGATAAAGTCACCCTTGGCTACCTTCCTTCTAAGACAATTTGAGCTTCATTGTTTACGATACCTTTAAATACGTCCTCATGAAATAAAACTATATAAAAAGGACAACAACAGAAAGGTGAACGTAGTGGTTTTGGGCCAGGGAAATTGTGTGTGTGTGTGTGTGTGTGTGTGTGTGTGTAGGGATTATCTACTAACCTTTTTACTTTTCTGTAGTACATTGGAAGAAGAACAGTTATCTTGGGCCACGCATTAAATACACTAACACTGATGAAAGCTGACACACATTTCATGCATAATTTTTGTGATAGCCACCACAACAGATAAGCAAAAAAGTCCTCATATAATCCACATGTGGCCCCTGGGCCTCGGGTTGGACAACCCTGATTCTAGTTAGATGTGTATTATTGTCAAAATCCTAATTTTTTATGTTGAGCAATGGGTCACAGTGCTTATTGCTCTATTAAAAATAATTCTTAACTAACTAAATAAAACTGGGGACCTATGGATCAATGCTCCAATGATGAGGGTGTCTCATGAATAGAGGATTATAATTAATGCAATTCTTCGTACTGGAAGTCCTTAAATTGACTTAGTGTGTAATATGTAGCATGAGATATATGTTTGCATGTAAATACTAGACAAAATGAGTACTTTCTATTTGCATAGACTTACAACTTTTGAACCACTTTACACATCCATAAAATCAGTTGATTAAGAAGTTCATTACAGATGGCTGAGAGGTTAGTGTTATACAAATAGGACTTTGGACTTCTGTGTCCTGTGGAAAAATATTTTATTTTATCCTTACAGTTAGACCTACAAGGCAGGCAGGGCTGTTGTTGTCACTGTTTTATAGATGAGAAAGAAGGAACTGGGGGTGGGGCAAGGGACTTTCATGGGGTTACACAGTGAGTTGGTATCCGAATGGAAAGAAGACACAGGATCTCTTCCTTCAGCTCTTCTTCATCCTTAGCTATTCCTCTATTAGGCATTCATTCTGCTACAGACCAGACATATCAGGCTTGTGTGTCGTGTTCGTATACGTGTGTGTGTTCTGGGTGCTGTGTGTGCAGTTTCTGTAATCACTGCGTATGTGCCTGTGCACTCCTGTGTGCTTCCTAGCTCTATTTGGCCCTTGTTACTCTAGCAGGAAACCCCTGTAAGGTTTCAGTTGTCCTGTTATTCCTAGGCCATTGGGCTTCACCATCTCCCCAGAGCTCTAGTTAGGTGAGAAGGTGGCTGTGATATCAAGAATAGATCCCTAGGCAGTGGGCACAGAGCAGAGCAAAACAGCCATGTCTGAATAGTGGTGATACTTGGTAGTTCATGGTAGTTAACGGTATGTTCTTTAAGGAGAGTTCTCATACATACTATCTCATTCAACTCTGAAAGTAGAGTTTATTCTCTTTCTCATTTTTTTGGATACAGAGAGAGATTAAACAGCTTGCTCAAGGTAACTCAGCTGGAGGACAAACTTGGATTTGGCTTATTTGTCTTCAGACTCTGTCATTTTCCCACTGTGCCTCGCTGTCCCTGAAAAGGCAGAAGGATTTTATTATCTTTCTCGCCTTGTAGAGAGAAGCCATAGGGACCCTCTGCAAAGAAAATGGATGAATCAGACCCCTGAGCAGCCCCAGACCGTGGACCCCCCTCCACCTGAGAAAGAGCCTGAGCAGTTGGAGCTTCCCCCCTCCTCACTCCTGCATTCCTCTCTGTCCTTGAGCATCTCCTTTGTGTGTTTTGGCAAGGTGACAGCAATACTATAGAACTGGTAAGGTGAGGGTGTTTTCCAATCCCTGTGGTCTTAGGTAGTGTCTTTGTTCTTGAATATCCAGGGGAGTTCCCGTAGCTGTTTAACCATATATGTTCTCTAAGAGGAAGCTTCTGTTGCTGTGGACAGTGAATCCCTCTGCCTTGGGCACCCAGGTGTGGCTCTGCCACTCTTGCGGTGCCATCTATTGCTACCTGTCTATCTTCTTCCCCACCAGGTTAACGCCATGTACCATGGCAGGGCTGAGCATGGTGCTTTCTATAGAGTACTAAATAAATGCTACTTGAAAAGAGGGGCTGGGGATGGTGGCTCATGTTTGGAATCCCCAAAGGTTGGGAGGATTACTTGAGGCCAGGAGTTTGAGACTAGCCCACAAAAAATTAAAAAAAAAAATAGCTAGATGTAGTAATGTGTGCGTGTAGTCCCAGCTACTGGGGAGGATGAGGAGGCGGGACTCCGTGAGCCCAGGAGTTGGAGGCTGCACTCCAATCTGGGCCATAGAGCAAGACTCATCTCTAGAAAAAGAGGGGAAAAAGTGAGTATTTGTGGTATGGACACCCCTGTCCTTCACTCCCCTGCTTCATTCCTGCCTCCCTGCAGAACAAGTGGCTTCTAGCATTTATGCCTTACCCACTTAGGCTCCATCGCCAAGGACTCCTTCCTCTAAATACTTTCTTCTGTCTAGAGTTTTAGGAGGAACATACGAGGGGCCATGTGCGGCCATAGGTCAAGCCTCATTCTCTAATTCTGCTTTATCAGTAATTGAGTTGAGGTTTTGTCCTCACCTATCTGCTTCCTTTGTCTTATTTCTCAAGTGCACTGCCAGTTAGAGGGAGGAGGAGGTCAGCAGGATTTATCCCCTTCAGAATGTGTATAGAGACCCTAGGGCAGCTTATAGTGGGGCCTCCACAATCCCCTCCCTTGAATAGGGCCATGCTATTGGTCCAGCTAGATCCTTAACCTGGACAAGAAGTAGGCTTCTTCAAAAATACCCGCTCTCTAGTCAGGTGTAGTGGTACATGCCTGTAATCCCAGCACTCTGGGAGACCAAGGCAGATGGATCCATTGAGCTCATGAAGTTTGAGACCAGCCTGAGCAAGAGTGAGACTAGGTCTCCGAAAAAAACAGTTGGGCATTGTGGCGGGCACCTGTAGACCCAGCCACTTGGGAGGCTCAGGCAAGAGGATCCCTTGAGCCCAAGAGTTTGAGGTTGCTGTGAGATATGATGCCAAGGCACTCTACTGGTGGCAAGCAAGTGAGACTCTGTCTCAAACAAACAAACAACACCCCCCCCTCCCCGGCCCCCACTTCTTACAGCGTATGTTCAGGAACTAATTTGTCCATGTGGAAGTCAGAACTCTTTCCTCAGCTCTTCCCCTTTTATTACATTATTTTATTTGATTCTCTCCACACCATTATGGAAAGGTATTGCTGTTCTTCCCCAGAGGTGCAAGGCTGGTTCAGGATCACATAGCAGGTCAGTGGTAAATACTGTGGGAATTCAGGCTGACTGAATCTCAACCCATCTTCTTCTTACCCTGTGTCCTGTTTAGTTATTTACGTGAAAAAATGTTCAAAGTTATACTCACTAAAGTGCTGATGGTACATAACAATAAATCTTTACTGAAAAGCAGTAAATTTATGAGAAAAGAAATTCAAAACTCAGAGGAACATGCCCAAGTCAAAAAAATATTTAATGTGTATTTGCCCCGCACCTGTAACTCCAGCTCACTGTTGGTGTGTCTCCAGACTGGACACTTAGTAGTCATCCCTCTCCTTCAAAATACAATCCATCTCCCAAGTCGCTGCTGTTGTCTAAAAGATACAGGCAATCTGAGAAGTGGATTTTCTACCTGAATTATATAGCTATTTTTATACACCTCCCTCTTCCCATTTGTGGCCCTGATTAAGAACCAGGATTTTCCCTGTCCCCCAGGCTCCAGCCCCTAGCCTCAGCCACCGCCCTGTGGGTTCTAGCGCCTTGCATCCTCCCCTTTAAGGCCTCCTCCTCCCCCACACCCACGCCTCCCCAAGCCCCGCCCTTCTGACCCTCCCCTTTAAGGACCAGCCCCGGACGCAGACAAGGCTGTGACGCGGCCGCCGGCCCCGGGGCTG
>NW_003852450.1:2548080-2552309 GCF_000181295.1 Otolemur garnettii | reverse complement strand
GGGCGGGGGTTGGCGGGGACCCCGTCCGGAGCCGGAGGAGGGGGCGGCCGCGGGGCCTCCCGCCTCTGCTCCCGAGTCTCCGGGCACCATGCTGTCCAACTCCCAAGGCCAGACCCCGCCGGTGCTGTTCCCAAACCCGCCGCCGCAGCCCCCCGCTCCCGCCCAGCCTCATCCCCCGGCCCAGCCCCCGCCGCAGCCCCCGCAGCAGTTCCCCCAGTTCCATGTGAAGTCGAGCCTGCAGATCAAGAAGAACGCCATCATCGACGACTACAAGGTCACCAGCCAGGTCCTGGGACTGGGCATCAACGGGAAAGTTTTGCAGATCTTCAACAAGAGGACCCAGGAGAAATTCGCCCTAAAAGTAGGTTTGGGGCCCCGGAGAGGGGAGGAAGGGCATAATGGGGCTCCCGGGGATGACCCCTGGCGCTCTAGCGGCAGACCCTTTCCTCGGACTGAGTGTCTAGGGTGGAGGAGCGGACGGCCACAGCGGGGCCGTCCAGCCCGGGCACCCGAGAGGTGCCAAATGCGGGGCTGGGGGTGGCGGGAGAGGGGACCAGTGGGGAACGCTGGGTCCGAGTAGACCACGCCGCTCAGACCGAGTTTCCGGTCACCTCCGGGCGTGAGGACTCCTGAGGACTCTGCCATTTTGGGGTTTGAGCGGGTTCCAGCCGACTCGGGACGGTTGCCCTTGGGACCACTTCTGCTAATTTCACCCTGTCTCGAGGAAGTGATTTTCAGGGGTTGTGGTTCTCCATCCTCTCCTCCCTCCTTCTTTTCTTTCTGCGGGCACAAAAGGCCCATTACTCATTGAGCTGGTTGGTCGGTTGGTTTGGAGAAGTAGGATCTCAAGAGGTTTATTTAGCCTCACTCCTTATTTGGGAGCCGGAATGTGTGATTTCACTTCCCTGGGCCTCGCGAGGGCAGCGGTGCCGCCTTGGGGCGCGCCGGTCGGGGAGGTGTAAGGCTGGAGATTCCGCGGAGACACCGCCCCCCCAGGCGCGGGGGAGGGATTGTTTTGATCTGAGAGCAGGCCCCCTCCTACCTCCAGTGCCTGGGAGGCTCCAGATGGGAGGCCGGCAGGCTCCGGCACGAGGTCTGCTGTTTCCATAGTTCCATTGATCTTTGTAAACGGAGTCTGTAAGCCACGATGTGGCCCGGTGCTGATTACGAAAACTGGAGATGGCCACTTGAGTCCTGGACTTGGGCAATGGAAGGATGGTAGGAGGAAACCTTATCCCTGAGTTGGGGTAACTCCACCTTCTAATTTTTTTGAAATTTCTTGAGAGGGTAGGGTAGAAGGAGAATGGGGATTCAAATAAGAACACCCACTTTAGAAGTTAAACAGAATGGGCTTGGAGGTCTGACTAGGTGGGTGGGTCCCCAGTGAAGTGTGAGTTAGTCCTTCAGAGTCATCAACCATGTTTTCTTCTCAGGGGTTTTAGGTCAAACCAATTTCTGAAGGTTACACCTAAAATCTATTTCCCTTGGGGTGTCTTAATGATTGGAGGAAGAAAAAAATACTTCCTGTGTTATGTTTTTCTTTTCCGCTTCAGCCCCCACAGCTAGCTATATTTCATTTGTCAAATACAGAACTCAGAAATGAATTATGGATAGAACTTTTGGAATATACAATCAGATATAATAAAATCCAGTACTTCGGGGTTGGAGAGGGCATACATGTCCAATTTCTAGATTTTAAGCCCTCTAGAATCATTTTCTTGCTTTCTTCATACTTAATACTGTCACATTTCTTTGGTTTCTGCTATAAACTCTTGCTATGTAATCTTGCTTGTTTAGTGTTGACTGTTGGAGAAGGAATATATCAGTACCTTGAACACTTTAATATTTGTGCCTTAGATTTCTCTTTCCAAACTGATAACTGGAGAGAAAGGAGAGTTGGAATGATGGTGGCTCTGACCTTGAATGAATACAGTTTGACCACAGTTAACCCGTACTGATGAGGAAGTGACTGACATTCTTTCCCTGAGAGTTTTTTGTCCTCTCTGAGATGCTGTTAGTGATTTGGGGGCACTGGTTGTTCATTCTCTTGGATAGTAGAAATTATATAAAAACTTAAGACAAAAGCTCTCGACTTCTGTTCTTTATTCTATTTAATAGACACGAACCCAAAATCATCCTGTAAAATGTGTTTGGGTGGTATTTCAGATTTCCATTGTAATTAGTAGGAAAGAAGTTTGGATATTTTTCTCCTTTGAATATTTTTGAAAGGAAAAATCCAGCAGTATGTTAAATAATACTCATAGCTTATCCCTCTCAGGTTAGAAGTGGGTGAAGAGTGAAGTCAGTCTGTTTTGACAGGCAGCCTGTTCTTAGATCTTGTAAGTTGACTCAACTGTTAAATTGCAGATTCTACACACATCTTTTGTGTTAAAACTTAATAATAGAGGAAGAAAGGAATGGCGAGGCATTTGGAGACTGACAGCAGTGTCAGCAGCACTTCCATATCCAAATATTGGCTAAGACATAAATACAGCTGTGGGGGCAATCTGGTTCAAAGAATACTGTTCCAGAAGCATACACCAAAAAGATTTCTAGATCTTGAATTTTGATCGACTTTAGGTGCTGAGTAGCGAAATGATTTTCAAAACCAGGAATCCTGATCATAAAGTAAGATAGGATGTGGAGTAGGAGGGATTACCTCCCCTAGAAAGGTGCCTAAGGAAAAAGGAGGGGACTTCTGCTCTGCCCAGTGCCCTGCAGCCATTCCTGGAGATCCAGGGCCAAGCTATGGGGCTGCAGCCTGGCCTTTGCTGGAGTGCAGGAGTCTGCAATCTTGCAGTTGGGGGATCTAGGGGCTGCTCAGCTGCCCTGCTCTGTCTGTGGTCTGGTGACCTTTTAGCCCTGTTAAGTAAAATTGATACTTAAGAATTGGTCCCAGGGTCCAAAGCTTACCCTGCTGCTTTTGTCTCTCCACCTCAGAGACCTAACATTTAAACACTTTTGGTGGGTGCTGTGACCTCACCATCTTTCCTGGCTGCTTTTGCTAAGTTCTGAGTCATACTTAAACTTCTAGTCAGAGTTGGAAGGGACTTGAGAGGTCATCGCATCTAGCTCTTCCATTTGCAGAAGGAAAAACCAAGGCCCAGTGCGGGGGAGTGACTTGCTCAAGGTAACAGCTATTCACTTGGCAAAGGCAGGTGTTGAACCCAGGTTGTTTGGCTCGCATGCACTTCCAACTTCCTAACTGCAGTGACAGCACAGGCTCTGCAGGCTGCTGCTCCTGCTGGAGTGCTGGGAGCCTGAGAGTTACTCTGTCACCACAGGGCCTCCTGTGACTGTCAGAGAGGAGGCTGGGTAGGCATTTGCTGTCTCCCCAACAATCCCAAAATTGGAGGGGTACCTTCAAAACCAACTCAGCAGCTCTATGAGTTTTAGACTTGCTGTTACAAGCTTTTTTTTTTTTAAAGCCACTGTCTCCCTTTTAGGGAGTTTTGATAGAAACCTTATTATTTTTTGTGCAAGAACATGGGAATTCTATTAATTATTTCTTTGATATGGACACCTAGTCTCAGCCCACTTGTGTATTAATTGGTTGGTTGTATTCCTTGCGGGGTTCCTCAGCTGTTTCCTGTGTCACTGTGTCATAGTGACTCTTAGGTATTAGCTGAACAAATTTAATTAAAGCCCACACCATTGTCCTCCTCTGCTGTGCAACTCTTATTAGGTAAAGCATATTATTGCTTTACAAAATATAGAATGTTGTCATAACTTATCTCTGTTTGTTTTTCCATTGCGTGGATTAGAGAAAATTAGGTACTGGAGTCTCTTCTTTTATTTCTGCAGTGGTCCTCCTGCCCAGGCCATGTTTGGTGCCACTGCAATGTGGCTTCCTTTGGTGACACGAAGGGGGGATCTTTGGGACCTGTCATGATTGGCCTGGACACTTATAGGGGAGATGCCGGAGCTCCCACATCTCCATGGGACAAGCACTGTCTCCTGTCTGGCACACCTCATGCTGTGTACCTGTGGAGAGCAAGACAGGTAGTATGGCTGGGTGAGAGGCACTGCCCCAAATTGGGGTTTGCTGGATGGACTCACAAGCTGAGGAAAGTTCCACTGGCCAAACCAGCCACTTTTTTTTTTTTTAAATTTATTTATTTATTTATTTATTTAGAGACAGAGCCTCAAGCTGTCCCCCTGGGTAGAGTGCCGTGGCTTTACAGCTCACAGCAACCTCCAACTCCTGGGCTCAAGCGAGTCTCCTGCCT
>NW_003852450.1:2546068-2547182 GCF_000181295.1 Otolemur garnettii | reverse complement strand
AAAAAAAAAAAAATTCAAATTCATTAACATGAATTAATTAAATTAAATTAAAAATTCAATTGCTCGCCAAATTTTGATTGTTCAGTAGCCACATATGCAGTGTGGGACATTTTCATCTTTAGAAAGTTGTGCTGGTCTTTGCTGGTCTACTAGCTAAGATGTGCGGCTAGAAATCGAGGAGCTTTGAAAGAAAGGAATCCATGAGGACTCAGGAGCTGAGGCTGGCTCAAGGTGGGGTCAATGGGACATTGCTGGGGCTCTGAGGAGTGAGCACATCTATGGGAGGGCTCGTTCAAGTGGGGTCAGGGGGAGCAGGAGATCAGGGTGTCTAGGGTGAGTGGAGTTGAGGCTCAGAATTGAACCTAACTCATCTTGTGTCAAAGCAGGTTTTCAGGTATTTGGGGGGCATGGGATGTTATCAAGAAAGGCTCATGGGTTTTTTTTTTTTTTTGAGGCAGAGTCTCACTATGTCACCCTTGGTAGAGTGCTGTGGCATCACAGCTTATAGCAACCTCCAACTCTTGGGCATAAGCGATTCTTCTGCCTCAGCCTCCCAAGTAGCTGGGACTATAGGCGCCCACCACAACGTCTGGCTGTTTTTTTGTTGTAGTTGTTATTGTTGTTTAGCAGACCCAGGCTGGGTTCGAATCCACCAGCCCTGGTGTATATGGCTAGCTTCCTAACAACTGAGCTACCAGGCTTATGGATTTTTAAGGGAAGGGTCTGGTTTCTTTCTGGTTTGTGTCCTGCCTCCCTTGGGAGAAGGGTTCTGCTCCTGGTCCTGACTCCTGTATGCAACAAGGCTCTTGGCATCCACTGAGGTAGCATCAAAGCTGGTACAGATCATTGTTCTTTTTAACTTGTGAATTTTGGGCTTTGATGGAGCTTGAAAACAATCACCAGCTGAGATCTGGGATCAGTGATTGGCAGGAGGGGAGAGAAAAATCCCAGAGCCTTAGGGTCAAAGATATTGGTGAATGTCTAGGAAACAAAGGCCCCCTTTTGGGGAGGATGAAGGTGTTGGATCCATGGTGGAGCTGTTTCTCATACTTGCAACCTGAGGGGTTGGGCCATTAATAGTTGATGATTTTTCTTGAGAAGCAGATGCAGGAGA
>NW_003852450.1:2522905-2545697 GCF_000181295.1 Otolemur garnettii | reverse complement strand
GTACTGTGCCTTTCTAGGTGGTTCTGTGTGCTGAAAGGGAGTGGGCAGGGAAGAGTTGTTCTTTGAAGGAACTGCAGCTGCTCTTGATAATGGTTTAAGGCCCAGTGGTAAAGGGACCCACACCTCATAGCATTTAGAGCCCACACTCCTCTGTCATCTTTCTTAACTCCTTCCATGTCACTAAAGGAGAGAGGGCCGGTGCAGAAAGGTTCTGTGGCATATGCACTATAGAGACTGGCTTCTGTGGGACCTGCTCTTGGTCAGGGTTCCTTTGGTTTTTTGGTTGCTAGAAGACTGGACCTGGCAGGGCAAAACTGAGCTCCATTTTCCCATCAGCTAGGATTTTTTGACATAGGTTACCTTGAGAGCATTCGTAGGGAGAAGGGGCCAAATACCACTTATACATCCCAAATTAGATTGCTTTGTCTTTTCCAGTTTTTAGGAATGTACTGATATTTTGTACTGTAAGATACACACACACACAACACAAGATTATAGATATGGAGAGATGAGCTTGTTACCCATAGGTTATGTGCTAGATAAGAAAGCAAAAAAGAGAAAAAAGTTCTAATCTTTCTGCCTAACTTCCTAGTTGTGTGACCTTGAGTAGGTCAGCTAAATGTCCCAGGCCTCCCTGTACTCAAGGGGCCAGCTCTAGCAGCTCCTTGAGCGCTGGCAGTGTGGGCAGCAGAAGGCAGAGCAGGAGGCCAGGGCAGAGGAGCTTGCTGGCTTGCTCTGGGTCTGACTATCAGCAGTATTTGGGCCAGTATAGGTGCCCTTTTCATAGGCTTCCTGCCCAGCTCCAGTGCAGCTTGTGTTCAGTTAATTAATAATCATCACCGACAGTTGCTCCTCTCATATGAAGACTTGGAAAGTGTTCCAGCTAGTGACTCGGCAGAGAAGAGGGCTGTATAATTCAGTGGGGTATATATCTTCTCTTCCCTTGAAATCAGCAGAATCTTAGTTTGGCAGGTGTGAGGTAGAGATGTCGTCTTTATTTTCCCCACCCATCCTTCTTTCTCACATCAAGTGGTGGAACATCTGATGGCCACTGTGACTCGTTGTGCAGGCTGTGTGCCCTGTGCAGGGGTATCTGGTGAGGGGGTGAGTGAGGGATGAAATCTTGTCAGACTTTGCCCTTTTGGTATGTGTCTGAGTCTGTTCAAAGGGGTGCCTTATTCTAATTCACCGAAAGGTAGAGTTATGAGCTAGGGGTTGTTGTGAGGTAAGAGTTTGGGAATGATTCCCAGACCTGATGAGGAAATTGGGATTTCCATCCAGGTACCACTCAGCCTCCCAGATCAGCTAGGTTAGAAGAGATAGCAGGAGTCTAAGAAAGCAAGGAGAGAAGGGGATGTCTGGTAACGTCTGTTCTCTTTCCTCTTCTTTCTGCCTTCTTAAGGTTAGAGCAGTGGGTTCAGCCCTGGAGGTTTGGATTGTGGGGCCTGTGTACCAGCATCAGATTTGGTGGAGGAGGAAGAGAGGCACGGTAGGATGGGGCATATAGGTGGGCTCAGCCTTTAGCAATGTAGAGTTCTTTGGGTCTTTGTATTCTCTGATCTAGTAAACACCTCTGTGTGCCAGCCAGCAGGTGGTAGAGGCTGGGACATAGCCCCAAGGTCAATCCATATTTTTATCTGATGTTCCCCTCTGAGACTGGCCAAGCCGTGTGTTCATTCTGCTAGGAACTTGAGCTCTCTAAAAGGGTCATATGAAAGGGCATCTGATTCTTGAGGGATGTTTCCGGACATCTCCAGGGCCAGCGTCCATGTAGGACTCATCCAGGAGGTGCCGAGTGGTGGCCAGAGGCGGAAGCTAGCAGCTGCCCGTTGGAAGCCTTATCTGGTTCAGAGAAGATGAGGGAACAGAGGGAGCTGGACTGTTGACGCTTCTCCTTGCTGCCTTATCTCCTTGATGATTCTTTTTAGCCTGAAGCAAAGGTGAAATCTCTCCAGTCCTGGGGAGGCGCAGGCCTAGAAGGAGGTCCACCTATTGTTCCCCCTACCCCAGCTGCTCCAGCCTCACGCTCCTGTGGGGCTCCTTGCCCTCCTCTCATTCATAGGCAGATGATGGAGTTGATCACTTTGCTGCCATTTTGAGATTATCCATATTGTTACGAGGCTCCCAGCCCACACCAGACGTTTGCAGCCTGGCCTTCTGCCCAGGGCCCAGGAGTGTTACCTCAGCCCCTCTGCCCCAACAGCTAAAAATAAACCTGCCACTGCTGCAGTCTCCCCTCCCAGCCAGGCCCTGATCGCTGTCCCGGTGCCACATTGCTGAGCTGTTTCTCTCACTTCTCACCAGTGCTCTCCCTACTTGCCCCTTTCTCTTCCCGCCTGAGCTTGGCAGGCACTGGGACGAACTCACTGTTCCTCTGTGCTGGGAGATGCTCTGTGGTTGGTGAGTCTCCAGCTATCTAGATTTATGTGTACAAAGGCTCTTGTTCATTCCTGGTAGGGAAAGGGTCAGAGGAGGGTGAACAGGCTCATCAGAGTAGGTTAGACCTTCTACTGCGCTTGCCTTCAGCCCCGGCTTCTTCTGGGCTCCTCCTCCGAGGGGGTCTTTGCTGGAAAGTTTGTGGGGATGAGTAGGAGGGCTGCATGGACACACTCTGCCCTGGGACTGAGCAAGCTACCTGCCATGTAATTCTGCCCTATTCCTAACTTACACTCTCAGCCTCCAGTGTGGGGTTTTAGGTTACCACGTTCAAAAGCGTGACTTCATCTTGTTGGCTTCCAAGAATAACTGGGCCCTGGCTCTCATGACCCTTGTGGCCCTCCCAGCTCAGCCACCTGCAGGATGTCACAGAGAGGGTCTCTCCTACCTCCTGAATGCACAGTGCAGAGGTGTTGATTTATGTCCTTTGAGGTGTAGCCCCTTCTTTGCCGCCCAGGGTCCTGGAGACTTGCAGAGCAAGGTGAGGAGAGGGTTTGGGGAGCTGGAGTATGTGCTTCCCTGAGAGACACTGGGTGGAGTATTTCCTACAGGTGACCTGCCATTCTCTTCTGTCTGATTTTTTTCAATTCCTGGTTAGGTGTTGGTACTAATCATAGAAGAGGAGGATACCATGTCTTGTTTCCTGGGATTAGTTTGTATTTGAGGAAAGGTCTGTATGAGGGAGAGTGATAGGAGCTGTGAGGTAGGACTTGGGGAGCTGTCTGCCTTCAGCTGGAGTTATACTCCCAGATTGTGTCTCCATGACCGCCTCCTTCCATCTCTCCCATTTCCTCTGTGGGGAGACATGGATCTGCCAAGGCCCACTGGCCTCTGGGGGGGGGGAGGAGCTGGGTGGTGTTGCTAAGAGTTTATTTTTAACTTGACAGGAGTTAAAGGACCCTGTCCTCGGAATGGCGGTATCCCCCCTCTTCTTTCCCTATCCCATCCTCCTTCCTTGTCTTCCTACAAGATGAGTTGGATTCTAAAGGCCAGACTTCACCCGGTTGCAGAAGGGCAGCCTCCATAAGTGAGGCATCTGCAGATTGCTCCTTACCTTGGCTTGTAGGAGCGCACAAAGGGTCTTGTGGCGGGGGAGGGGAAGGAGCCCTGGGCACTGAAGGCCACGTGTCTGGAACTTGGAGCATCCTAGGAATGCAGGTGGACTGGCGGGAGACCATGTGTCCCCTGGAGCTGGGGAGCAGTCTGGTTGCTCTGCTGTGCTGGAGCCTAGCAAAGGGCCATCCTGTGCCTTTTGTTCCCTCCCCCTCTCCATATAGGTGCCATGACTCTGGTAGAGGAAAGGCCACAGGAAGAAACGAGCTTTGTAAATGCTGCATTTATAGATGCACAGCTGAGTGCTTTATTCCCTCTCCCGTCATGCTCACAGGCACCATGTCCTTCCCAGCAGAGCCTACCTGGGTGCTCAGTGACTCCATACCCTTGTGTTCTCCTTCCTTGGCGAGCTCCAGTGACCTGTGCTTTCAGGGAGGAAGAGGAGGAGGGGGGTGGCAGTGCCCCCTCCCCTGGGTCACAAACTGTTCTGACTTCATGGACTTCCTTTGGTATCTGGGCTTAAATTTCTTAAAAGTAAATAAAATTAGGTTTGAGGTATAACTAGTGAAAAGGAACAGGGAGAGTAGTTGGGGTGGGGGTGGGATGGGCAGTCGCAACTCAGGACCAGCTCCGAGAACCCTCAGCCTTGGAATGAAAGTCTTGCCCCTAAATGTGTGGTGGGGGATTAGATTGCCTAGAGTCCAGCTTTGCTTATGTCCTTTAAAGCTGTCAGTGAGTTTCTTTGTCTTGTTGAGTACAGGAGATGTCCAAATCCTTCCTAGATCTGGCCCCAGTTGGTCTTTTTCTGAATGCATTTTTTCCCCCCAACTTAACTGCCTTTTATATGTTGTTTCCTTAACAGGGCTCTGCTTTCCCACCCCTACACCTTTGCATCCACCCATCTGTATCTTCTTTGTGGCCCTCCCCCTTCTATACCTACTTATTCTGTCCTGCGCAAATGCTGCTCTTCCGAAGCCTTTTACACCAGAAATGGGTATTCCCATCCCTCCCTGTCGAACTTGCCAAGATACTCTTTATTTTATTTCGCATTTCAAATGCATTTCTCCTCGTACAGAGTACTCATTTAGATACTGGATTGGATTGTAAATTCTCTGAAAACCCACATCTTTATTATTTTTATATCTTCTTATTTTCACATAGTGACCATATGCCCTCATTTAAAAAAATTCATAGAGTATTTTGGCACTGTGCCTTATGCTTGCTGCCTCGTGAAGGTGTGATAACTGAATAATAGCAGACGCTACCTACGTAAAGAGAAGTCATCATCCTCAGGGTTGGGGGTGGGACAGAATTGGGCTGGGCTTTCTAAGACTGAGCCAGGGGTATAGTGAAGGTCCCCCTAAGTGTCTGTTCTGTTCTTCTTCCTGTCGGTTCAAAAGCCACTCTGAGGACAGTTTCTGGGCATTTCTTCCCTCCACCCACACGAATCTGCTGACTCAAGCAGGCACCTTGCTATTTCTGCTAACAGAGTTTTCATTCTTATAAGGGCCCTGACCACAGTTTCCCACTGAAGCTTCTCCTTCTCCCTGTTCCAGGTCCCCTCCTTTTCCTGTTCAGTTATGGAGATGACCCTTTTGCCCTTCGGAGAACTTTACTGAGGGAGGGACAGTCGTGGAGCTTGCCAACTTTCCTACAGCTCTTGGCATTTTCTAGTTCGTTCCAGACACAGCAGAGACACACAGATGCAGTCCAATGTTATCTATCTGTCGGTTTCATTCCTGTGTTTTATAAGAGGGACCAGCTTTGAGCATTAAGTTGCCAGGACTGGGTCAGGGATTTGAACCTTGTGAGGCCGCCCCACTCTGTGCCATTACAGATTTGCATGAAAAAGAGAACCTGAGACTAGACTAGAATCAGAGAGACTTGGCTTCTAACTTGACCTGTGTGGCCCTGGCAAGTCCTAGAACCTGTTTCCTCATTTGCTAATCAAAGGGCCTAGACTTGACCTCAAGGACTCCTTTCTTCATCCTTGTTGCTGCATCCTCACTGTTGGGAAAGTGACCTGATATTGGGAAACAAGTGGCCAGCCTGGGTCCTAGGGAGCCCTGAAGGCTGAGAGAGAACCATCCTCTCTGCCCTCAGTTTCTGTAGGACAGTGTTATTTCACTCTTCTCTTGGCTGAAGTATTTTTATGCACTCAGCCAGTGTTTATAAACATTTATTTTTCCTCTGTGTCTGCCTCCTGTATTCCCTGCTGACTGGCCATCAGGACACCCAGATGGCGGAATTAGCCTAGAATGGAAGGAAAGTCAGGGTCATCCTCTTGGGTTTAAACTCTTTAATACCTCTGCTATCTGAGCTGAGAGGAGTTCAGAACAATGACTCTTTCTAGTAGCTTAGATTAGACGCCTGCCTTTCTAAGCAGGATTTGCTGTAGGTTTTTCTACCCCTCTGAAATCCAAAGCACCTTACTGCTCAAGAAAATTAATTAGTAGTTCCAAGAATGACTTTTGGAACTTCCTTAAGGATAGAGCAGAACAGCAGACTGATAACATGTATAGTCTTCTATCATTCAGATCACTGTTGGAAGTTTAGTAACTCTTTGAAGGTTTCTGAGATTCATAACAAGTCTTTATTGAAGAGATACTTTGTATCAGGGATTGTAATAGGTGCTTTACTTGCACTCTTGTTAATCTTTAAAATAATATTACAGAATCACAGCTCCCATTTTGTAGAAGAAGAAACATATTCAGAGTAATTTTATTCATTAGCAGTTATTTATGGAATACTAAGTGCTAAGCATTATCTTAGGCTTCTAGGATATATCAGTATATAAAACAGATGAAAAAGAATCCTGCCTGCATAGAGCTTACATTCCTACAGGGGAAGACAATCGAGTGGCACAGCTTGTGAGACAGTGATGGGTAGAAAGGAGAAAATAGAAGAGGGAATTTATGTGTAGAGCAGGAGTGAACACCATGCATACACTGCTGAGATTTGTATAGTGGATTAAGGCAAGGCAGGCCTCAGTGAGGTGTGGTCTGAGTAAGTGAGCCCTGCAGGTATGTGGTGATGGGTTCACTAGGGAGCGGAATAGCAAGGGCAAAGGCCTGAGGCCATTAATGCTCAGGAGGGTCTAACTCCAAACCTGGGCCCCTTACAGAGCATGATAACCTGTCTAATAATTCTCTGTGACTCCATTCTATTTTGGTTCTTAGATGACCTAGTAATTTATGGTTCATGATCAAACATTTGTAGAATACTTATTTTGTACAAATTACTACAATGATAAGAATAAGTTGTAGACCCTGCTTTTGGCAACTTATGGTTTAGGGGGAGAGCGAACATCTGTGTGTATCAGATGAATGAAAATAAAACATATCTCAAAATCCAGTTTGTACCCTTTCATACATTGTCCCATTTGACCCTCATAGGCCAGGTGGTCTAATTCTTGGATAAGTGTCAGAGTCAGGGCAACAAGGTGACCAAAAAAAGATATAGACACATTATAGCCACTTTAATGTGTGTGTGGGGTCTCTTTATCTGAGGTGGGGAGAGGACACTTCATGAACCTATATATCTGTGACACACCCAAGGGAGGGTACAGACAAAAATATGACTGGCAGGCTAGTTTCTAAGGAGAGATGTGAGGGATGCCATTGGGGGCCCCATCTTTTGTTTGTCTGAGGAGGGAGAGATGGTGGCTCCCAGGAATCTTTTTGGGAATAGAAAATGCTTGGGACTGGGTGTTAACAGACTGTAGCATAGAGCCAGGGAGGAGTCAAGAAAGGTAATGAAAAAGAAATGGCTGGGCTGAGGTTAGAGCAGAGTGTTTTTTATCCTCCTTTGGGGCCCTCATAGGGCTTCTCTCTTGCTCTGAATAATTGTGTCCTTGTGGTTAGCCTCCTAGGTAGGGGAGTGACAAGCTGCACAGAGGGGGGTGGGAGGGCCTCTGGCCCCCACCTCTGGCCATCCTTGCATCCTTCATCTCTGGGCCTGGGAAAGCAGAGGTCAGGGCCCAGGATGGAGCCGACCCGACCGTTGGTGCAGATGGGAACGTGAAGCAATGAGTCAGGTCCGTTCCTGAGCATGTGCTGTGACAAAGGAAGTTGCAACAGTTTTTTTTCTTTCTTTTTATAGAGTAAGGAGGGGGAAAAACCATCTTCCAGTAAACCTCAGAACAAGTATCTAGTCTGTGATGGATGGTTATTGCCCTTCCCCTGTCCATGCTTTGCAAATATAGTCTTGTTTCCTCCTTCTGTCCCCATCTACACCTTCCAGTCTCCATTTGCTCTGAGACATTGTGTCTCTGTGGCTGGGCTATCTGTGTCTCCAAAGAGGAGAGTTGTCCATGACTTGCATGGAGGGAATCTTGATACAGCATTTTCTCCATTGTCTTCCAGGCAAGAGAGGTCTGTTGCAACAAGTCGAACCTGGAATGTTGCTGGTGACCTCTCCCTTGATACTGAGAGCTCTTTAAACATGACAGGTGGTTCCTGATACCCACCTGGCATCTCTTGCTGCTGCATTGGTCTGTGTTCATTTGGTATCAGAAGGTTGAAGCAATACATGTCCCTTAACGCAGGTATAACCACTTGGTTGGGAGATTCAGAGTGCGTGTCTAGGCAGAAATCAGTCTGGAAGATTACATGTGTTCATCTGGAGTCCTGGGTCACGTTTGATTTTGGCCTGTGTGTTTACGGTAGCTGGGCAAGAATCCAGTTGTGCTTGGGAATGTGCAGATGATATATTTTCCTGACGAAAACTTTGAGGTCTACCTTTCTTTCCTTCCTTCCCTGAGATTCCTTTCCTATCTCTTGGATTGCTATATCCCAATAACAGCCAAAATTTCCAGTACCATCCAACTTTGAGACTCTAGCTTTATTTAGTTGAGTGAGGGATGTTCTAGGTCATCCCTGAGAAGGAGGGCTGCTTGCTCTGAGGAAGCTGGGAAATGGCATCAGGGGTGCCCAGGATGGGGTGATGGCTGCTGTTGTTAATTGCTTTCCCTAGTGGAAAAGGGCAGTGTCCTTAGGGGTGAGAGTTTTTGTTCAGGCTGTTTGTTCTCTGGACCTATTGCTCTGATGGGGCCGACACAGAGCTCCTCCTTTCCTGCTGTTTTCTTTGAATTTGATCTCCCTGTCATCAGGTAGATCTCTTCAGACTAGAGATGAGTTCAGATAGGGTGAGGGGGCCAGAATTTGCTTGTTTGCCTGGGTGGTGAATGCATAGCCCTCTTTCACAGGGAACTGTCTGGCCAATATGATAGCCACTAGCTACATACGGCTGTTTATGTTAAAATTGAGGAAAATTTACAGTTCAGTTTGTGGGTAGCATTAACTACATCCCAAGTGCGTAGTAGTCAGCTAGTGCTTCAGTGTTGTGCTCACAGATAGAGAACATCCCATCATAGAACATTCTCTTAGTGCAGGATTCTGAGATGATCATTCTGTACCTTGGTGTAAAGATTTATCTGAGCTGGAAGGGGATTTGTGGAAGGGCATGAGGATGACAGGTTTTGAGACCCAGGAGAGAAGACAAATAGAAGATAACCATTTATAAAATGGTCTGAAAAAGTATTTAGTTGGTCTTGTTGAGGACTGCCTCCTTATAGGTGCTCCTCTAGCTCGGTGGCTCCCAACCAGGATGACTATCGAAATTGCTAGTGAGTAGCATTTTAAGATGCAGATTCCTGGGCACCGCTCTTTGTATTGTACCGCATCCAAGACTCCACACAGGTGGTAATCAGGAATGTGTATTTTTAGTGTGCTCCCTAAGTGATAATTATCTGGGTTTGGCAACCACTGATCTATCTAACCTATGCTTAAATTCCTCTAGTGATGAGTGACGTTATCCCCCTTTATGAAAGCCTTATCATAAAAAAAAAAATTGCTATTGTCAGGGGCAGTGATATGTGCCTGTAATCCCAGCTACTTGGGAGACTGGGATTATAGCCTCCTTGCTTGAGGCCAGGAGTTCAAGACCAGTCTGGGCAATATAGTGAGACCCTATCTCCAAAAATAAATAAAATGGGAATAATTATCCCCACTTCTCAGAGGGGCTGTGAAGCTGAAATAAAGCAATATCCAATCTTTCCGGAATCCCTGGCCAGTGTCCTGCCTTTAGAATATATCTGGACTGCCTGGTCTGGCCACCATCATTGCAAACTTGGATTGCTGGGCAGCCTTCTCATTGGTTTTCCTGTTTCTACCCTCACCCCTCTGACAAATCTGTTTCCCATTCAGTGGCCAGGGCGGCACCTGTGGCTCAAAGGAGTAGGGCACCGGCCCCATATGCTGGAGGTGGCAAGTGCAAGCCCAGCCCTGGCCAAAAACTGCAAAACAAAACAAAACAAAACAAAATTCTCACTCCATTCAGCAGCCAGAGGGAGCATTAAAAAAAAAAGTCACTATTGTTAAATTTTTGTGTTATATTGAGTCCAGAATTTGGTTTCCTGACTTTGTGAAATCCATTGGCACTCACTGCATCTTCTAGAGCCTCATGGAAGCATCACCTCAGTCCCTGCACTCAGTCTTCAGCAGGTATTGGAGCACAGCTGTGCCATGGGCCCTGCCTCCTGTATCGGGGTGTGTTCAGAGTGCTCAACTTGTCAAGGGTTCTAGGGAGATGCATCATTCCTGGAGCCTCCCATTCTCAGCCTTGCCGAGTGACGGAGGAGCCATCTGAATCTCCATGGAGCCTGACGGAGCCATGTGTGCCTTGGCCTCTCCGTGCCCTGCTCCACAGGAAGAGTCCTGCTCCTCTGCATGGTCAGTGCGTGCTGTTTGAGGGCACCACCTGGTTTTCTTCAGAGGCATTGAGAGACTCAGCCATCCATTCCTGACAGATATGACCACAAACATTACTTCTCTTTAGAGACCTTTGGTAGCCTCCCCTCACCTCTAGAATAAAGCTCAAACTCTTAAACGTGGAGTCCAAGCAAGCTGGTGTGACCTTCCTTTCTCCCTGCTCCCTTCTGGGAGCTCACTGCTTCCCATTCTGCTGTGCCTTCGTCTGCTTCCCTGTGTTCTCTTGGGCCTTCCATTTGTTCATTCTTCTGTATCCTTTCTGGTGGAATTGTATTCATCCCTGGAGGCTCACATTAGAATTTAACTTACCAGCCTCCCACAGCTCCAGGCAGAATGACCCCACATCTGCAGAGTGGCGGTTTGTATTGCCTACATGACTGCTATGAACTTCAGTTACCATCCCTGCCTACCAGGCTCTCCCCTGCTAGACTGAGCCCCTGGAGGATAAGGGGTTTTCCTCACTCATGTGGTGTCCCCACGTGCAAGCACACTGCCTGACACTCTCGGAAGTAAGGTACCTGTCCACAGGAGCGATTCTTGCCTGTTTGTCATTTTTTGGAATCTGGTAAGGCTGCCCCAGGGGTGCTAGCGCCCCCTTCCCAGCAGCAGCACTCTTACTCTCAGTGGCCTGGAGCTGCTGAGAAAAGTAAAAGGAGCTGGGTGTGAGGCTTGGCTGCTTCAGGGGCAAAACTGGTATTTAAACAATAAAGGTAAAAAAATCAGGCATTCAAGTGTCAGCTTCAGAAGCAGCTACTTCCAAATAGTTAGAGGAGATAAATGCAATAATGAGTGAAACTACAGTTCAGTCTTGAGAAGAAAGGGGAGAGGCCTGGGGGTGGGGTTGGGGGGTGGGCGTTAGCGAAAGCAGGAAAGGGGGACCTTCATGGTTCTTTTCTCTGAGGTGGGGATGGGTGGGAGCCGGGGCAGTTGCTCCCCTAGGGAGGGCTGTCTGTGTTCTCTTCTCCTTCCAGTTTCTATAGATTGGACTAATTTTCCCAAGTGGGCAAGAAGAGAAATTGGGAAAATAGGGTAGGAATAAATCTTCTCTTTTTCCTAAGGTGATAAAGCACACAGCTGTGTTCAGTGGTTAGCAGTGACTATTCAGAACTGCCTGATGGTATCTCATCTTGTTTTCTTCTGATGCTGCTGGGGCTGACATCAGGGCCCCCTCCTTTCTAGGTCAGAACCAGAGCACAAGGAATTCCCCAGCCTCTTGATGGTACCCAGACTCTGACCACAATCTCCTTCTCTGCTGAAGCATGCATGCTGGGAACAGTCTGCGGCTTCAGAACAAGGGGACCCTGCTGAAGAGACGCTCCCTGTGAGGGGCCTGGGGCTGGAGGTGGCCCAGCAGCTTGTCGTGGTGGTGGTGGGTGTGCCTGCTTCTGTGCTTGGCTATGCAGAGGTCAGTGGAAGCCACCCTGTCAGGCTCTGCTTCATTATGAATGAAGCAAAAAGCCCCGGAAATCACAGAGGCCTGCTGGAGGAGCCGCAAGTTCGCCCTAGGGTGCACAGTACATGTTTCCAACCCAACATTAGGGTCTGTTTGACAGGTTTTCCTTGGGGGTGACTCGGGGTGCTAATTTCAGATGCAAGAGAAAATCTGGTATAGGTCTCACATAAAAGTACTAGACTTTCTGGGAAATTCTGAAGATTAATGCCATGTCTGAGAGTCTCCCACTCATTATTTCCTGTCCACTTGTCATTTGGGTAGGGAGTGTCCTGAGGCCCCCTTGCTGGTTAAGCTTGGTCAGCCTTTCCTGTTTCTCTTTTCTTTTCTTTTTTTTTTTTTGAGACAGAGCCTCAAGCTGTCCCCCTGGGTAGACTGCTGTGACATCACAGCTCACAGCAACCTCCAGCTCCTGGGCTCAAGTGATTCTCCTGCTGATGCCTCCCTAGTAGCTGGGACCACAGGCACCCGCCACAACTATGACGGCTATTTTTTGGTTGCAGCCGTCATTGTTGTTTGGCGGGCCTGGGCTGGATTTGAACTCGCCAGCTTAGGTGTATGTGGCTGGCACCTTAGCTGCTTGAGCCACAGTTGCTGAGCCTCCTTTCCAGTTTCTTTGCTGGAATAGTGGCAGTGGTAGCTGAGCTCACCAACCCATATATGGTGCTTGTGGTGGTGACTTGTCACTGACTATAGATGTGAACAGTGTATTGAATGTAGTCACCCAGTTAGCCTCATAACCAAATGCAAAACAGTAGGTAAGGTCTGGGGTCACGGAGGACTTGATATAGGAGTAAAAGCAGCTGGCTCATCTGGAGGTCCCTGGGTGACAGGAGCACAGGTGATCCATAGCCCAGGCTGGTCTTAAGGGTGTGCATGGGTTCAGTTCCTTTCATAAAGTTTTTTTTTTCCCTGTTAATCAGGCCCAGGTAAGGTTCAAACTCATGGCCCCTGGTGTGCGGAGCCAGTGTACTAACCACTGAGCTAAGGTGCCAGCCACATACACCTGAGCTGTGTATGAAGTTTTAATGATCTTTGCAGAAGCTTTATTTTTTTAAAATTTATTTTTTGAGACAGAATTTTACTATGTTACCCTTGGTAGAGTGCCGTGGTGTCACAGCTAACAGCAATCTCAAACTCTTTAAGTGATTCTTTTTGCCTCAGCCTCCCAAGTAGTTGGGACTACAGGGGCCTGCCATAACACCCGGCTATTTTTTGTCACAGTTGTCATTGTTGTTTAGCTGGCCTGGGCCAGATTTGAACCCACCAGCCTCAGTGTATGTGGTTGGTGCCGTAACCACTGTGCTGCAGGAGCCGAGCCTGCAGAAACTCTTGAACTGAATAACGAAGGTACCATGCATGTGTGTGTGTGGTCAGTCTGCACATTTATTGGTTCACTGGAAGTTTATTAAGAGGGAAACATGCGAGCAAAGCATTTCTTATATGCCCCAAATGGTAGAAGAGCTATGAGTAGGGGACTGGCTGAACATGGAGGAAGGAACCGTCTATTTCTCCAAGAATGATGCCAGTCCCGCGATGCTCTGTCACCACATGGATTGGGGAGCAGTCTGCAGCACACCTTACTATATTAAAGGCTTTGAGAAGTTCTGTAGAAAAAGAATCTGTTCCACTTTGTTTAGCCTAGTGTTTATAACATACATAGGACTCTTTTTACTTATCATTTATTAGCATTCCTAAGGAATACTATTTGAGAAACGGCAATACTTTCCTTGCTCTGGGAGAACTGACCAGTGATTCAGAGAAAAAGTCACCTGACTCTGAATCAACACAGGTTGGAGAGGTTGTGTGTGGTGGGGGGTGGCAGGGAGGGGCCCCGGCAGGTGGCTTCTATTGAAGTGGGCACTGTCTGCATCCCTGTTGGCTTTGTGCTTCTGGAAAAGCTTTTGTCCTGGCTTGAAAATACTCAATAGCAGCTACATCTGTCATGCCTGGGAAGCAGCAATTTGCAGTGTGGGGGGTGACGGAGCAGCCAGCGGACACTCCTGATTGAGGCCCAGCCTGCTAGGAGCTTCTCAGTGTTGGAGAAGGGAGGGGTTCTGGAGGCAGCTGCTTGCTAATCCTGGAAGTGGAGGGGAACAAGATTTAGCTCCCTTATCTCTTTTCATTCTCCTTTTCCAGTGGGGGAGGTTGTGTTGACCCTCAAGGGCACTGCCAAGAAGCAGCAGGTGGGCTGGATGTTTTCTGCCCTCTCCACTAAACCGAAGGGCCTCTGGAGGGTGGGCCAGGTCAGGGAGACACTTAGCTTTTCATTACCCAGGGGAACTGAGATGAAGGAATTTTTGGTTTTATTTAAGGAAGAATTTGGAGTTATAAACTAGATTTACTGAAGTTAGTGAAGTATAAAGATTTGAAAATCTTAACTGGAATTGTTTTCAACTGTTGGTAGCTGGAGGTGGATATGAGGGATTGGCCCAGCAGACGCAAGGTCCCTGAGAAATGCCTGGGGGGCCTCATTGGATTCTCCACTTGGAACAAACCCAGGCCTAGGGAATTCCCAGAACCTGTTGCAGGGCTCAGGCCTTTCTGGTGCAGCTCTCTGGGAGGCCATGGTTATATCTAAGGAAACAAATGGGAATATGGGGTGGGAATTTGGCTATTGTACACTTCCAGTGTCCAGAGGCCTCAGTGTCATTAACACAGGGCCAGGATTTCCTATTTATTTTTGTTCATTTGATTGGTTGGTTGATTGAATTTCAAGCGGCTGCTTTCCCCCTTTTGACCCTCTGGAGGATTTAGTCTACCTCTGGCAGGAGCAGTGGTGAGGTGTCCTTTATCTCCTAGTTCTCTGGCCGCCTCCCTGCCTTTCCTTGGCCATAGCCACAGAGTCCCTGAACCTTCTGATTTCTTGCCCTTTGTTAGTAGAAAAAGGCTGGATGCTTAGTGGTCCACCTCCCTCCCCTGGGAAGTCTGGGTGGCCTGGCCTTGGTTTGGGAAGCAGGAGTGTTAGCTGCTGCTGCCAGCTGGGGCTATACTTGCAGACTCCCAGGCTCCAGGTCTCTGGAGGGACCAGCAGCTCTGATCCCCATGAGCCTGCTGTGGCCCTCAGGGAGGCAGTCCTTGGCAACTGCTGAGCTCTTCATATGGTGGGTGTGGGGCAAGACTGGAGAAGGCCTGGGAGCAGGGTATAGAGGACAGGATGACTCCCTCCTCCCCCATCAGCTGGGAATGCATCACTGCTGCTGGGAAAGACATTCAGGCCACTTCTGGACAAATTGGTCATTACGGAAATTCTTTTCTTACCTCTGGGTGGGGCTTTACTTGTTCTGAAGAGTCTTCAGATGTGCTCTTTCTGGTCCTGGCTGTGAATGCTAAGCATTTACCTGCTGTCCCTCAAGGCCAGAAGGCAGGGCAGTGTCTGAGCCCCATTCCTGTCTTTGTTCTCCCCTCGCCTGTTCTGACATCTCCCATCAGCTGGGCAGACGTGTGTGGTTCATGGGTGGGCATGTGGTTGGGGCGGGATGGTGCTGTATCCTCACTCTCCTCTCTCCTTGCTGGGCCTCTGTTTCCTGTCATGGCCTGGCTTGCAGCTGTTTCACATCTGGGCCTAGGCAGAGTGTCCTGTGTCCTGCATGATGAGATTCTCAGATTTCCCTAGGTGATGATTCCAGTTACTCCAGGCCAGAAGTGGGGAATTCCTCACTCCCAGGCAACCCAGAGACTTCCTCTGGACTCCTGTTTCCGAGTCTTGACCTCTAAGTAGCCTGCCCTAACCCCACCACCCCCAGGGAGAACAGTGGGAAGGAAGTCCTGCCAGAAGGTTGTTTTCGGTTTGTCAGTTAGTGGTCTTTGGTTTAAGAAACAGACCTATCTCCCCTTTGTCTTTAAAATGTAGCACCAGAAGCCTTACACTCTCTGATTTCCTTGGAAACCAGATTGGCAAAGGCTGGGTATAGATACTGAAAGTCAGGAGGGGTCCCCAGGTCCCCTGTGCTGTTCTAGGGAGTCCACCTGGCTTACTGAGGGTCTGGGTTGTAGTCCTCACTCTGCCACTAGCTGGCTGAGTAACCTTGGTGAGCATCCACACTTCTCTGTGCCCGTAGTTTCCATTAAGGTGCTTAAGGTGGAAATAACGTTGGCACTGAGATACTGTGCCCCAGAGAACTGCTGTGGGGATGTATGTGTGGGGGGTGCTGTCGTGGCTAATCAGTAAAGTGGTCAGTCCACATGCAGACAGTAGAGAGTTGCTTGTACCCAGGCCCTTTCTTTGAGGACACACGGATACAACAGCAGACCCCTTGCCTTTTGCCTATGTGAAACTGATGGGAGCTCGCGGAAGCTGTAATTGCATCTGTGTATTCCTTGGTTCCTATCTAGAAGAGTGGTTCCCACAGATGCTGGGTAGGAAATAGTAGACTGTCAGAACACATAAGGGACCCTTTCAGCAGATGCCTTCATAGTATGTTGATCCCTACAGCACGGTCAGAGAGGGGCAAGACCCACACGGTCAGATAGTGATAGAGCTGGTCCCTTAGGAACAAGAACTTAGGACAGTAACTGTGCTAAGATTGCCTGTTCCCAGGTCAGCCTGCCCTTTTGCAATTCTGCCCTTGAGAGGCCCCTGTGTTGGCTGAAACCAGCCCTCTTCTTCCCCTTGCACTTTCCTTCCCTGAACTCCCAGCCACCTCTTTCTTGTTTCCCTTGTGGTGCTCCCACCTGCTGTTACTTCCTCCTCCCCACAACTTTTTATTATGAAACATTTCAGATGTGCAGCAAACTCAAGAGAATGTCTAGTGAACACTCATTTACCCAACTAGATTCCACCACTAGTCTTTGACTGTGTTTGCTTTTCCAGGTCTCTTTCCATCTTTTATCCATTTACCAGTCCACCTTATTTGGGGATGCATTTCTTAGTAAGTTGCAGGTGGCAGTGCCCTTTATCCCCAAACATTTCAACATATATAAGCATTAATTAGATTTCAATATTTGTCCATGCATTGTTTTGTTTTTTTAGTGGTAAAATTTAACAGTAAAATACATAGCTTTTAAGGTACCATTGATGAGTTTTGATAAGTGCCTTTATCTGTGCAACCCTAACCACTGTTCACATATAGAACAACAACTCTTACACCCTACTAAGTTCTCCCATGGTCCTTCCCAATCTTTCCCACACTTACCCTCGTAGGTAATTATAGCTTTAATGTTTTTTTCACCATAGATTAATTTTTCCTGTTCTGGAACCTCATATAAATAGGATGATCAGTGTAAACTCTTTGATGAGGTTTGTCTACCTGGTGACACATACCAGTAATCGTTCCTTTTTATGCCGAGTAGTAGTCCCTCATGTTGATATAATTTATCCATTCTCCTGTTGATGAACATTTGGGTTGTTTCCAGGTTGGGGCTATAATGAATAAAGCTCCTGGGAACATTCTTACACAAGTCTTTTTGTGGACATAATGTTTTCATTTCTCTTGATTAAATACCTAGGAGTGTAGTTGCTGGGTTCTAGGAGGCTGTTACTTCTTGTTCCTCTCTCACTTTCTGCCCTGCCCTCTCATTGAGCTCTGTACCCAGAAATGTGAGTTTTAGTAAGGGCCTTAGTGTTCCTCTTGCTGGATATCTAGCCCAGTGTAGGAATCCCCTTGGAGAGTCCACCTAGTGCTCTCCACTTGAATATTTACAGGGCTGGAGATCTTACTACCTTATAAGGCTTTTACTATTGTGGGATGGCTCCTAATATTTCCCCCTTGAGGACACATGTGGCTAATCTAGTCCCTTTTCTGTAGAATTTTAGGACTCTTACCGCTTCAGTCCCTCGGTTGCTTCTTTAGGGTTTTTCTTCTTTAGGTAGTCACCCCAGTTTATTGAAGTTTCTCATGTGTCATAGTTCTCAGATCTTTTATATCCTGGTTATCTTCCTTTGGAAGTTTAATATTTTTTTCTTATGTGTTGCCCAGAACTAAGTACTGGATTCTTTTTTTTTTGGAGACAAGAGTCTTACTTTGTTGGCCTTAGTAGAGTGCTGTGGTGCCACAGTTCACAGCAACTTCAGACTCTGGGGCTCAAGCAGTCAAGCGATCTATCTACCTGCCTCAGCCTCCCAAGCAGCTGGAACTATAGGTACCAGCCACAGCATTCAGTTATTTTTAGAGATGGAGTCTCACTCTGGCTCAGATTTGTCTTGAACTTATGACCTCAGCCTTTCAGAGTGCTGGGATTATAGGCGTGAGCCACCACACCTGGCCTCTAAGTGCTAGATTCTAGATATGATCTAGATATCCATTCTAGATGTGTGAAAAGTACAGTGTGGATGGATTGGGATTCCTCTCTTGGTCTAGGTACTTGATCTGCCAGTGAACTGAAGGTGGTGTTAACTTTTTGGCAGCCACATCATGGCATTAGATTAGTTAGTGTTTATAAGTATACCACAAATCTAAGTTTGTTAAGATACTCATTCAGCTTACAGTCATCTGCAGCCTCTGATATTAATAGCGTTTATTGTGTGCCATTTCCTCATTTAATCTTTGCAACCACATGATGAGAAAGGTGCTGTTAAAATTGACTTAACAAAAACTCTTTGATATAAAACAAGGTTTCTTAGCTTCAGCACTATTGACCCTTTAGACCAGATAAGTCTTTGTTGTGGGGGACTGTCCTATACTTTGTAGGAATTAGCAGCAGCCCTGGCCTTTACCTGCTAGATGCCCGTTGCAACCATCTACTTATCTCTCCAGTTGTGACAATTAAAAATGTCTTCAGACATTGCTAGGTGTTCCCTGGGGGATGGGGGCACAATTATCAAGGTGTAGAACCTAATCTCTGAGAAAAATATTTAAATAATATAGCTCTTCCTGAAGGGTAATCACTGTTAGCTCTTTGGTGTATATACTTCCAGATTACATTCTTTACATTCCTAATTTTTCATGGTTCTAATCTGTGTGGATTTCAGTTGTCATGGATTAGTTAAATAACACCAGTTCCCCAACAACATGGCTCAGATTTCAGTTGCCATGGTGTATTAACTCTGAGTAATTGTATATAATACAAACTTTGCTGTTAGCTTTTCAGTCCACCAATCACTTATGTACATAACAGATGCTCATTATGGTCGCTGCCCATCTGTTCACTTCGCACAGACAGGAAAGTGTGTAGTTGTGTTGCCTCCTTGTCTCCTAGTGAGAAACTCATGACATTTTGCAAAACTGGACAATGATAGAGGGTATCAGCCAACAAAGATGAAATTTCAGCAAAGAAGTGGAAGTATAGTAATGCTGGAAAGTGAAATTCGAGTCAAATGCAGTGGAATTACGGAATAAATACGTGACTATGGGAATGTCAACACTGCGGCCCTTCAGGACTAAGGTGTGTAGCCAGCAGCCAGGGGAACTCATTAAAGGTGACCTGCTGACATCACTGGAGAAAGTGGTCTTGACAGAAAAGGTTGAAGAGGTCCCAGAGGAAGTGACAGTGAGGGGGGGGGGAAGACTTCACGTGAAGGGCACTCTTGGAGGTGTTTCACAACATCCTTTGGCAGAGGATAAAAACCTACAAGCTGATCTAAACTTAGGAGTACGATAGTTTGCGAAGACATAGAAAAGATGCCCTTCCATATTGTATGTTAAACAACAAGAAAGCCAGCACTATTCAGACTGTTCTAGATAAGCTTTTTGCTAAGAGATGTAACTCATTCTCCGGGATTCTTATGTCTTAGATTTCAGTGTAAGAGGTAGATATTAGATTTACTATTACTTTGTTCCCTTATTCATTTATAACTTGGCAGTAACATTTGCAATGTTTTGACACAATTTTAAACGTCATAGAACAATCATAATTTTCCCCATTGATGAATTAGATTGCTTTACATGGTCATTTTGATGGTTCTGCATTACTGTTGCCAAGCAAGAGCTGCCCGTATTTATAAAAGTGTGAGTGAACACACACATAGACATATTTTTTTGTTTTTTCTTGTTCTTCTGGAAAACATTTTACAAAAATGGGATTAGATTATGTATGTCAAGTTGTGGCCTGTTTTTGCTTGGAGACTATCTTTGTGAATAACTTTGGAATTTAGATATCTAGATCTTTTTGATATCTATTTAGATATCTCGTTCTTTTTGATAACTGCATATTATTCTATGGTATGGATATGCCATAATTTATTTCATTAGGTTTCTATTAATAGATATTTAGTTTATTTCCACTTTTCCCCCCAATTTAAAGTAATGCTGAAGTGAATATCTTTTTTTTGTTTTTGAGACAGAGCCTCAAACTGTCACCCTGGGTCGAGTGCTATCGCGTCACCGCTCACAGCAACCTCCAACTCCTGGGCTTAAGCAGTTCTCTTGCCTCAGCCTCCCACGTAGCTGGGACCACAGGTGCCCACCACAATGCTTGGCTATTTTTTGGTTGTAGTTGTCATTGTTGTTTGGCAGGCCCGGGCTGGATTTGAACCTGTCAGCTGTGTTGTATGTGGTGGCATCTTAGTCACCTGAGCTACAGGCGCTGAGCCTAAAGTGAATATCGTAGGCAGATACTTTTCTAGGCTCCATTTGATGGATAAGGAAATCTAAAGAAGATGAAATAACTGGTTAAGGCCAGGCAGCTACAGAGCCTAGAGCTGGTGTTTGAACTTGGGGCAGTGTAATTTCAGAACCCTTTTTTATAAACACAATGTTTTACATCTCTTTCCTGTATTTAGAAGTAGCTTTTAAGGACAACAACAAATAATAAAAGAGTTTATTGAACTAGGCACAATTCTCAATGCAGTTATGTTATTATTATTGTTATTAATCAAACAGCAAACCTCTGAGATAGGTAATCTTATTATCCCTGTATTACAGCCCAGGAAACTGGAGGTGTAAGGTTAGGAAACTTGCCTGGGGGTCCCACAGCTAGTTCATTAGAGGGAGTGGGACTTCCCTCAGGCGCTTGGCTTCAGAGCCCTCTTTCTCCCTCATGTTATATGGATGTGACTTGAGAAAAATCTCTGTACATGACTTTTTGGTTAGTTTTGGCCCATGTTTTTTCCTGTGCTGATATTTTAAAAATCTACCTAGCACACTGACTGTCCTCTCCCCCCTTTTTATTTTTTTGTGACTTGCAAGTTTGACAAGCTTTCTGTCTACTCTACCTTCAGTTAGAGTAGATAGGAGTTTTTTGGTGAAAAAAAAAAAGCTGGGGGTGGCTCAGTGGGTAGGGTGCCAGCCCCATATACCAAGGGTGGCGGATTTGAACCCTGGTAGTCCCAGCTACTCGGGAGGCTGAGGCAAAAGAATCTCCTAAGCCCAGGAGTTGGAGGTTGCTATGACCTGTGATACCACGTAACTACCGAGGGTGATAAAGTGAGATTCTGTCTCTAAAAAAGAGGAAAAAAAAAAGCTGAGACTGTATTCATTGGTTTGCCATTGGAAATGTTCTGTGACTTTAGTCAATAAGCAAATGTTTATTGAGTACTTCCTAAATGCCATGTTTGGGTTTCTGATTTGGAATCAAAAGACAATCAAGACGTTGTCCCAGGCTCCCAGAGGTAGGTGGTCTATAGTGGGAGGAAAAGTCGTCTTATAAATCCCACTGAAGTGTGTGCTGAGGTAGGACTTCAACAAGAGTCATGGGAACAGAGAGGAAGAGACGCAGACCCTGCCTGGAAGTGGTCAGAGAGGCCTCACAGAGGAGGTGACTCTGCGCTGGTCCCGGAAGGGTGCAAAGGCCTGAAGTCATGAAAAGGCCTGTTAGCGGGCATGAAGTTTGTGTAGCGTAGGTGTAGGGGATGTGGTGGGAGCTGAGGGTAGAGATGATACGGGCAGGAATTAGGAAGGACCAAGCGAAGGAATGTGGATTTTATCCTATGAGCCAGTGGAGATGTTTAAGGAAGAAAATTGTCCTGCTCAGATTTGTGTTTCAGAAGGTGACTGGCTTATATTAGAATAGAGAAGTCTCCCATCTGGGAAGCAGTTAGATAGCACCCAAGAGAAAAGGGGGTGCACCCAAGTATGTGGCAGTAAGACCGGAAAAGGGAAGATGCATCTGGGAGAGCTTCCCAGAAAAATATTGAATTGGTTGTGTGGGTGAGGGAGGAAGAGAGGCTGAGGATAAATACTTTGAGATTTATATCTGGGAGCCTGGCTAGATGGTGATGTCATTGCCTTTTACTGAGATCCAGGAGCAGATCTGAGGGGCAGTGAGTTCAGCTTGGTGCATGTTCAGCAGCCTGTCCTAGATCCATTAAACAACGCTTTATTATCAGGCATTTATAACAACTGCAAATATTACCTAAGTGCTTTGTCATCTCACTCCCTCTTTTCTTTGTCATCCCAAAGGTCTGGCAGGAGACTTTGTCCATGTACCTTTTAGAAGTCTGGCGTTCCTTTGGTCTGTAAGTTAGGAACTGCTAACAAGGAAATGGAATTAGTTTGTGGTGGCTTCTTAGGGAGCACAGGCTGCGTTGTGATGATCTAGTTCATGATTTGTCCTACAACTTTGCCAGAGACAGATGTAAAGTCGAGCAGTTTAGCATGTTTCTCCTTTTGCCTTTAAACCAGTGATTTTCAACCTGTGTGCCTCGGCATACTGGTGTGCTGTGAGAGGATCTTAGGTGTGGCACAAAAATTTTTAAAGCTTAATTAAATTATTTTCAAAAGAAGTTTAAAGCACAGTAAGTAAAGAACTTTCTTTTTACTCTCTCTCTCTCTCTTTTTTTTTTTCGAGACAGAGCCTCAAGCTGTCCCCTTGTGTAGAGTGCTGTGGCATCACAGCTCACAGCACTGGGTTCAAGTGAGTCTCCTGCCTCTGCCTCCCAGGTAGCTGGGACCACAGGTGCCCGCCACAGCTAATTTTTTGGTTGCAGCCGTCATTGTTGTTTGGCGGGCTTGGTCTGGATTCGATCCCACCACCTTAGGTGTATGTGGCTGGTGCCTTAGCCATTGAGCCATAGGCGCCGAGCCTTACTCTCTTTTTAAATTCTTTTTTTTTTTTTTTTAAAGAGACCTAGTCTTTTTTTCTTTTTGTAGAGATAGAGTCTGACTTTATCATTCTTGGTAGAGGCTGTGATGTCACAGCTCACGACAACCTCCAGCTCCTGGGCCTAGGCGATTCTCTTGCCTCAGCCTCCCGAGTAGCTGGGACT
>NW_003852450.1:2517489-2522791 GCF_000181295.1 Otolemur garnettii | reverse complement strand
CCCTACCCACTGAGCCACAGGTGCCACCCTCTCTCTTTTTTTTTGATCAACATAATTTAAGTGTGCCACAAAAGTTTAACAATAGGTTCAAGTGAACCATGAGACAAAACAAGTTGAAAAATGCTGCTTTAAACAAACAAAAAATGCCAAACCAGTCCCTTATATCCTCTTAGTTGTAACATTTTTTTTTGGTGTGGGGGACAGAGTCTCACTTTGTTGCCTTTGGTGGAGTAACATGGCATCAGAGCTCACAGCAACTTCAAACTCTTGGGCTTAAGTGATTCTCTTACCTCAGCCTTCCAAGTGGCTGGGATTACAGGTGCCTACCACAACGCCCAACAATTTTTAGAGACGGGTCTTGCTGTGGCTCAGGCTGGTCTCCAACTCCTGAGCTCAGGCAATCCACCTGCCTCGGCCTCCCAGAGTGCTGGGATTATAGGTGTGAGCCACCGTGCCTGGCCTTTTTTAAACACCTTTGTTTATTTTTGTCTCTTGGCTAGACTGTGAGCCCCCGAAGCCCCAGGTGCTTAGTTTGCTGCCTGGAGAGGAGTGGGCACCCAGGGAATGTGTGCTGCCAGGAAGCACAGCGGTGCCCACCTCTTCCTGTAGGTCCTCACCAGCATGGTTCTGAAATCAGCTCACAGTTCCTTCTGTATCCGGAGAAGTGATTCTTCTAAGATTGGAGTCTTTTTATTCCGTTCTTATGGAGTGATTTAGGTTAGTTCTTGGTCTAGCTTGGATTTGCGGTTGAGAGAGGGAGAGAGAGAAAAAACGTTTTGCTTCCACTAGCCTTAAGAGCATTCTCCTTGATAGGAAATATGGAAGATTATACAGGTGAACATTCCCCCGGCCTCTGTCCTTTTTGTATGGTAGAGTCTCTGTCCCCACCAAGGGGCCACGTCTTCCCTGGTTCTCCTCATAGCTTTGGATACAGTTGTAAGACATGCTTTGAGTAGCTCTGGCATTTTCACAAGCTCTGTCTATTCTCATTTAAGCCCAAGTTGCTCTCTTTGGGTCTGTTCTGACTTATAGGTGGTTGCTCTTGTCTTTCGACACATCCTTTAACATCTGAGCTCCTGAGCCCTCCCTGTTCTGTGGCCCTGCCATCTGCAGCTGCCTCCTCCTGGTTTCTTCTTCAGAGGATTACTGTGTTTCAGGTGGTCAGAATTCACTTGTTAGAGCCTCAGGCCATATCTTTCCAAATGCTTTCCCTTTTGGGAGTTCTGCCCCTACTTGTCCTTTGTCTAAACATTTAAGTATTGGTTTTCTTGAAGTCTAGGCTAAACAAATTGTTTTTGTCCCAGTTTTTTTCTTCCCTACTTTGAACTCTAAATTGACGAGGTTACTTCCTCCCAGTGTGGTATTCTTGTTGTTATTGTTTTTGCTAACGAGGGGGTGTGTGTGTGTTTAAACATAGTTTCTAGAGTTTTCTTCCTGGAAAGAATTTAGTTCAAGGTAACTTCCCTTCCTTGTATCTTCAGCTGTGTGAGAGGGGATGTCTTTAGTAAGGTAAAACAAGAATTTATCAGTTCCTCTGTTCTTGGCTGGAGATTTAACCTCTTATAGACCAGCCTGGTGTGTGTTTGTATTTGGGGACTTGAGCCCTGTCTTGTTTCTGAGCCATTTTTGCTGTGTAAAGATTGATTTGTGTCATCTCCCTGTGCTTGAGGTCTCTCCTATGTTTGCACAATAATTATTTACCTTCTCGTTCTTTGTCCTTCTCTCCTCAGCCAGCTGTTCTTAGTCTCAGGCATGTGGAATTATGTGCCCCGGTGTTGTGTGTGGCCGTGAGCTGCACTCTTGATCTGTAGGACCCTTTTCTTCCACTTTCTCCTGAAACACCCCTCCCCCTCCTGTTAGATCTGCAGATTAAGGTATACATGCCACAAATCTCATTCCACTGAACTGGGGTGATGACGATGAGAGTACCTTTATCTCTTGTAATTAAAATTTTCATTTGGCTTTGGCAGTTGCACAGGGTCAAGTTGATGGAGGCTGCTGAGGCCAGAAGCAGTGTTCCTGACCTTCTCCCATCTTAGTTTCTCTTGATAATTTGCCCATCTCTGTAGATTTTTTGATGTCATGCCTAGACTTTACAAAGAACATGGTGTATTTATTCCTGCCACTCAGATCTTAGCTTACAGCCAACTGGGAGAGTTTAGTGTATTTCCTTTCTACCACTGTCTGCCTTGTCTCCTAGGGAAAGGTGCCTGTGTCTTATAAGCTACAGCTTGTGCAGTTGCTCTGATAGACAGTCTGCCCGTTTATCAGTAAGTATTTATTGCGACTCCTGTGTGTTAGCTTCTGCGCTGGGCCTGACGGATGCGGAGATAAATAGGGCAGCCTGTGAACAGAGCAGGGACAGGAGATAGGTCAGCAGTAAACTACTGTTTAGCAGCTTAGGGTTTGTTTGAAAAACCTCCTTTGTAGTGAGAAAAGAGCTCGGAGGTTAGAGTCTGGATTGGGGCTAAATCCTGGCTTTATCACTTCACCAGGCATGTGGTTTGGCTAAGTTACTTCCTTGGGTCTTGGTTGCCACACCTGTACAATGACGTCAGCAACTGTCTCTGTTGTATAGGGCTATAGGAGGCTGCAGTATATAATAAGTGCACCTGGCATATGATCAGTGCGGTATAAATGAAAATCCTTCTTTGTCTTTCAAAGTCGTAATCATCTGTTGAAAGAAAAGAAACATCTGTGACCCTCAGTCTTTCAGTTTCCTGCCTAAGACTCCTGAGTGGTTGGCACCCCCACTGTAAGCAGTGCTCACTTCCACATAAGTCAGGAGTGGTTAGCAGTAGTGGTCTGGGGCCTTGGGGCATAGGTTAGCATCTCTTGGTTACACCCTCTGGGAGGGTGCTAGGCCTTCACATCATGGCTGGCACCTTTTTATTTTGGGCCACACTGGGCCTGTGGAGAGCAAAGAACCCTTCTCTGCTCACCTAGCCTGCATTCGGGGCACATGTAATTATGTCACCATTGCAGGCCAGGGGTTCAAATATGAGACCTGAAATGTATTGCACTTCAGAATCCAAGCCCTTGGACTTTTTGGATTGGACTTTTTTAAAAAACAATTTATGCAGATAAAGATTCAAATAATATATAAAGGTATAAAATGAAAAGAAAAAAGTACAATGCATACCTCTCTCTAGTACCAACTCTCTAGTGGTCAACATTAACTTTTTTTTTTTTGAGAGAGTCTCACTCTCTCCCTGGGCTAAAGTGCCCTGGTATCAACCTAGTTTACAGTAACCTCAAACTCCTGGGTTCATGTGATCCTCCTGCTTCAGCCTTCTGAGTAGCTGGGACTACAAGTGCCTGCCACAATGCCCAGCTAATTTTTCTACTTTTAGTAGAGACAAGTCCTCTCTGTTGTTCAAGCTGGTCTCAAACTCTTGAGCTCAGGCAGTCCTCCCGCCTTAGCCTCCCAGAGTGCTAGGATTACAGGTATGAGCCACTGCATCTGGCCCTTAACTTTTTGTGGGTAAATTCCTCCAGAAAAAATTTAAGCATATAAGAATTCATATATAGTCTCCCATCTGCCTTAAAAATAACTATAACAACAACAACAAAACTACACAAATGAGATTAATACTAGACATTCTGTTCAGTACTCTCCTTTTTTATTTTTGGAAATTTAAAAAATGCACAAAAGAAGGAAATGTCACCCATGTTACTAACATTTATAATTAACCACTAATTTTTTGGTGTGTTTACGTCCTGTCTTTTTTTTTTTGAGACGTGGCATCACAGCTCACAGCAACCTCCAACTCCTGGGCTCAAGCGAATCTCCTACCTCAGCCTCCCAAGTAGCTGAGACCACAGGCGCCCGCCACAACACCTGGCTATTTTTGGTTGCAGCCGTCATTGTTGTTTGGTGGGCCTGGGCTGGATTCGAACCCACCACCTTAGGTGTATGTGGCTGGCGCCTTAGCCACTTGAGCCACAGGCGCCAAGCCGTCCTATCTTTTTGAATAAACTTTGGAAAATTATTTCAGTAACACGAAGCACTTTCATTAAAAAGACAAATAGGACATTGAAGATTCCCAAGTACCTCGTTCCTTGTCTGCTTTTCCATTTACTAACATCCTGTTCTCTCCACTGAGGCAGCTGAGGCTGCATATTATTCTGTTGTCTGGATTTGCTATCATTTATATGACAAGCCTTTATTGATAAACACATTGTTACCACTTTTTGCCATTAAAATGCTTTATAACTATAATTTTTAGGAGAGTTTCCAACTGGGTAAATGCCAGGTCCAGGGCTTGAACATTTACGATTTTGGTAGATATGGCCAAATTCCTCCAAAACCATACGAGTTTCTATTCCTCCTGAGTAAACGTAGGAGAGAGTGCCTTTTCTCCCAGAATCTTTGCATAAACTCAGAAGCTTTATTTTGGTCAAACATTAAAACATTTTGCCCGTCTGAAATTATTATTGTTTTTATAAACATTTTTCCTTTAATGAGTTACATAGAGCATCTTTCCTTTGGCCATCTGTGTTTCTTTTGCTTTGAACTGCCTGTTCTTATCCTTTGGCCATTTTTATATTGGGTCGTTAATCTCTTACAATTGATTTGCCAAAATTAAGTTAGCCTTTTATCTGCATGTGTTGCAAATATTTTAAAAATTTGTTATTTGCAGTGTAACTTCTAGGCCTCTCGACCCCCCACCCCCTTCACTGAGCCTCTTTTTGTCTTTTTTCATTGTCCTATAAGAGTAGAGGATGACAGGGACCGTTGTCCTCATCGGAGGCAGGCGCCCCATCTTCTGGGCAGTGTGGCATGATTGTTTTAAGGCTTTTGGTACTGGGACTCCCCATTGTAAGTTTTAGCTTTGTTTTAGGTGGGGGTTTTTCTGGATCATACTTACGAGAGTCAGTAACAAACAGAGAATTGCTTTTCCCTCCCAGCCAGAGTACGGGAATGTGCAAAGCAGCATGAAGGGTCCAGGGTGGAACTTCTGTGTATCTTTTATCCTGCTGACCTAATAAGGCTTTTAAAATCTGTTAGATTTATGCTCAGATTAGGTTTCTAGGGGAAGACCATCAGTCACTCCTTGTTGAGCTTTGCAGAGGTTCTAGAGGGGGACATAATCTCTTCCTCACATGGAGAGGAATATCAGTATTTAACCAAGATTTTGTGTATCTGCCATCTCTTACGTTCTCGAGCTGGGCTAGAAGAGAAGTGACATCTCTTGCTCCAGCCTGGGAGCTGCTCTCTGATTCTGGGAGATGGGCGAGACCCACCGTTACCACCGTTGCTGCTTTTGTGGCAGCAGCCTGTTTTCTACCTTAGCAGCAC
>NW_003852450.1:2511947-2517257 GCF_000181295.1 Otolemur garnettii | reverse complement strand
GTGGGATCACAGGCCTTATCTGTCATGTTCTGTGTGACATCTTCGGCACCCTCTACGCCAGCATGTGGCATGTGCCAGGCACCCCCACTATTTGCTGAGTGGCGGCACTCTGTGACGATGGGATCAAGGGCTGAGTGCCTCCTCCCTGCAGTCCTCTCTGGCTCTAGAGCTGCTGCTTGGTGGAGCTGCCTGGAAGCCCCAGACATGTTTCTCGGCCGTAGGGCCTGGGAGTGTGCCTGGCTGCCCACTGATGCAAACGTGGAGAGCTAAGCTTCTTTATCTCTTTAATAAGTAACATATGCTAAATGTAAACCTCCTAGAAAGTAAAGATACATAGTGTAATAAATGTAGTCACCTGTGATTCAGAGCTGATTACTATTGCCAGTTTATTAATATCAGTGTCTTATCTTACTGTTTTGTATGTTTATATAGAGAGATATGTACAGATATAAATAAATATACATATAGAACTGGGTTTATACTGTACATAAGGGTTTGTAACTTGCCTGTTACTTACCGCCACATACTTTTTGATAATTGAATTTAAAGAAATTACAGATAGGGATCTGCACTGCAAAAGAAAAAATAGGGGACTATTCCAAATGGTGAAAGTGATGGTGACTGACAATCTAGTAGACGCTTAGGCATCTATTTACCCATTAAACATTATTCTGAAACACCATTTTAAGACTATAGTTTGTATACATAATAAATTTACTTTTAACAAAAGCAATCTGTATTGTACTTGTTGTTGGGCGTTAAGTTTGTTAGCCATTTCTAGTTAAGGTCAGTAACTACCAGGATGTACATGTATGTGAATGTATTTTTTATTTTGGGGAGGGGACAGGGTTTTGCTCTGTGGCCCTGAATAGAGTGCAGTGGCAACATCGTAGCTCATTACAACCTCATACTCATAGGCCCAAGCAATTCTGCTGCCTCAGCCTCCCAAGTAGCTGGGACTACAGGGGCCCGCCACGACACCTGACTGTTTTTTTGGTTGCAGTTGTCATTGTTGTTTAGCTGGCCCAGGCCAGGTTCGAACCCACCAGCCTGGGTGTATGTGGTGGGCACCCTACCCACTGAGCTATGGGCGCTGCCGTAAAAGTGGAATTTGGACATTGAAGAGCTTATATTTTAAGACCTTTCTGGCCTCTATTTCTGACTGTCGATGTTGTGGACAGTTCTTGGGCAGATTTTTGTGCTCTTTGCCTTACTGTGAGATGCTGGAAAGGGGGCTTTAGGAGCAACAAGAGCAAGATTCAGATTCTGGACCTGCCAGGGACAGCTGGCTGAAAGGCTTTGACTTGATGACTCAATAATGAGTTTTCTCACTCTTTCTTCCCAGAGTGGATATAAAGTGGGACCATTTGAAGGATAGTTGACCTTGAACAGTGTGGGGGTTAGGGGCACTGGCATCCCCCCCTCACAGAGTCAAAAATCCACGTATGGTTTTTGATTCCCCACAATTTACTCATAGCCTACTGTTGACCGGAAACCTTACCAATCATACAATCAATCAACACATAACTTGTATGTTATATGTATTATATACTGTATTCTTACAGTAGAGTACTCTGGGGAAAAGAAAATGTTATTAAGAACATCCTATTGAGTCGACTGAAGAGGAAGAGGAGGGGTTGGTCTTGCAGTCTCAGGGGTGCCAGAGGTAGAGGAAAATCTGTGATTAAGTGGCCCCATGCAGTTCAAACCCACATTCAAGCATTAGCAGGACTCCCAGCGCCCCCTGCCGCCTGCCCACCCACCTTCCCCTGCTGCTTGCTGAGCATTGAGCTAAGGAGGTTGCTGGGACTCACCTGCAGCAGCCACTCTCCCGGTCCTTCTGTTTCCCATTCACCCCCAGAGCACCCAGGCTGGCTTTCCTCCCTGTGGTACAGAACAGGCATCTGTGGTACAGGGAGAGGAGTGGGCGGCCCTGGCCCATAGACATGGTGGGTTAGTGCACGACACACGGTGCCTTCCCCCGGCCCCCAGCTGCCTCCTGGGAGTGCAGAGGAGGTCTCGTCTGACAACACGCAGCACACACTGACAACACACTCAGCGCTTGAATCAGACATCGGCATCACTCCTGGCACGGAATGAGAATCTCTCTTGGGAAGGGATATCTTCCTTCTCTTGTTACAATGTGCACCCCCGATGCCAGTTGTCCAGTTTAGGTGGGGTGTGGTGGAGGAGCACAAAGCTGGGAGGCCAAAGCTGGCTTCCCTCCCGGTGTCCTGGGGTCCCCCCTCTGCACAGTGCCTGGAGCTATTAATAACACTTTAAGTGAAATGGGTGTGGTGTGATCCCAGCTGCCCACCCTAGTGAGACTCTAGCACATGGGGAGTGGGGAGCAGAATAATAATAGATATGCCAAGCTCTATTAGTAATTTACTAACAGTGTACATGTATGAACTCATTTAATATGAGAACCCCCCTGAGGTGAGGGCTTTTATTATCCTCTTTGACAGATAAAGAAACCGAGGCACAAGGGGTCTAAAAACTTGCCCTGTTCTCGCATCTAGTAAGTAGGAGAGCTTGGGAAGAGGAATCCTTGGGGTCTAGGGCTTCTCTTTCCCTGTCTCTTCCTCTTAGTGGCCTTGCTGGTGAGCAGCACCTCAGGCCCTGGGGTCTCTGCTGGGCTCGGCTTAGAATGCTGACCACTCACGAATCTTTCATGTGGTGCTATGATGGAAGATCTCTCAGGGAGGGGAGGTGAGGGGGACCATGTACAACCTGAATTGGGTCTCATCCGTCTTACCTCTAGGTTCTGGCAGAAACAGAGGCATGGATCCCTGACAGGTTCTTCTCCAGGCGTTGGACTCTGTGACCTGGCATCCAGCCTCTGCCACTGCTGGCAGGGGCCTTGCCTGTTGCATGGTAGCCTAACATGTGTAATAATTAACCTTTTTTATAGTGTAAGAGAATTTCAGGCACAAACTTCATAGGGCTAAGGCAAGTCACAAATTGGTTCCAGGCTTAGCATGAGCTTAAAATACTTCACAGTCCTTCCTAGGAATTCCTTGACTGGGGAGGCCTGTGGCTCTTTAGTGGGAAAGCTCTTCCATCTTCCAGTCTCTGGCCCCAGAGCTATGGGCCTGGGCTTGTTGGCCTACTGCCCTCATGTAGGCCAAAGAGGCTGCAACCTTGGCTGCTGGGCCTCTGGCAGTGCCCTAGGAATCCTGCCTTTTCCCCCATCTCTTTTCTGGCTTGGAGCGCAGGCCACCTCCCCTACTGTTCTTTACTTAGCTCTGTACTCCAGATTAGCACATTCTTGATTTCCTCTCTGAAGGCTTTCTGTGCCCCACACTCGTCTGTAAAGCCACTTTGGTCCTTCAGGGCTCTGCCCCATGACGTCAGCTAGCCTGCCCGACAAATTTGAAGGTCTTGCTCTCTTATTGCTGGGGTTAATTTTCATATCCAGTCAGGGATATCTGAAAAACATGTGCCGGAATGTATGTCAATTACTGGTCTTCATAGGAAACTCTTCATAAGTTTCTCTTTAGAAATTAAAAATAATGTTCTTTCTGATTTACTTCAGGAGACCTCTGTGAGAGGGGCCCACCATGGGGGAGAGTTTAATAGGGAGAAGAACCAACAGGACGAGAGATGTATTAGCTCAGGAATTCTATCTAAACCACTGAGTGAGGGAAGAAAGAGGGGAGAAATTAAACAGAAATCAAATTAGATCTTGCCCTTTCAAAATTCAGGTTGGGAAGATAAGGCATCAACATGTAAAATGGTAAATTTCTTCAAAGTTAAAAAGTTGAAAACCCTACATAAAGTTTCTGAAGCATCCTCATATAATTTCGTGAACCCTTTTCAGAAAGGTAGATTGGCTTGCTTGACACAGCCAGGAAGTAGAGAACTGGTATTCAGAGTGCATGGGATCCAAAGCCCAGATTCACTGTGCTTCATCAATTCATCTCTAAAAGGTGAAGAATTTGTGTAAGTCTGGAAGTGCGATGTGAACCCAGCCTTTCTTATTACAGGTTATCTTTTGCCTAGTGCCACGCAGTCTAAGAGCAGAACTTGCCGTGAGTGCTCTGTGTTCAGTGGTTGCCCCAGAGCGTGCACCTTGGTTTGGGCCTTGGTGCACCCTTACTTAGCACCAAGTAAGCACTGATTGGTTAGAGTGGGGAGCTGATGTGCTGGTGTTAGTCACCGGGCTGAAGACGGAAACCTAGCCTACAGTCTTGCTGGTGAGACTTCACAGGTTACATAAGCACGCTCCAGGCTCAACTCAGTGGTGACAGAGGGGCCCCCTGTGCTTTGGCAGTAATGCTGCTGGTTGACAGTGATGGGTACCTTTCTGATCACAAAGGACTTTTATAGGTATTATTTCATTTGATGCTCACAGCATCTCTGTGAGGGGGCGGCTGGGCAGGTACCATTGACCCTTTCTTATAGACAAGAACTCTCAAAGGCCGTGCAACCAGAAATCAACAAATTTCAGACCAGGGCTCAAGCCTCTCCTGATTGTAAAACTATAGCCACCTGTTGCCTCTGGGTAAACAGACAGAGGGTAATTTGACAACTTTGATTCTTCCTCTTTGGGCCGCAGTTCCCCTGTGCCTGTAGGGGACATTAGAGGTCCTTCCTGCTTGGCTGCTCTGGAAACGTGTCCCTGAACCCTGTGAATGTAGCAGTCTTACAGCATCTAATCTCACCATGTTATAAGCATTTTCTGTGTCTACCTCCCCTCGTGTCTTCTAGCCCCCTTAGTGGATTAAGCTCTTTCAGATCAGGAGTCCTCTCTTTGGTCTTTACCATTCAACACAATGCATGGTCTGTGGTAGTAAGGGCTCAGTAAATGCTTACTGAACTGTAGAAGATATGAATGAAATTGGTCTGTGTCTCCCCCTGCCCTCTTAGAGCATGGGAGAGTTAGGTAAACTTTTTTCTTGGAAGTAGCAGAACTCAGAACCTGTGCAATATCATCAGGTGGCCACGAGGTGGCAGGGTGACACCGCGGGGACCTTGCCCTCTGCAGCTGTTGGCTCTGTCCCACTCCGTGGGAGAGACCGACCTATCTAGTTGATTCCTTCTGGATACCTGCTTGGGGAAGTGCCTCTGCAAAATGTGTCTGAGACATTTCTGCCTCCAGCTTCTTCTACAAGCTAGGTGGTATGGTGGAAAGGCTGTGCTTGGGAGTCTACCAGGCCTGGCTTCTTCTTTTATTTTTTTAGACAGAGCCTCAAGCTGTTGCCCTAGGTAGAGTGCTGTGGCATCATAGCTCCAGCAACCTCCAACTCCTGGGCTCAAGCGAGTCTCCTGCCTCCGCCTCCCAAGTAACTGGGACTACAGGCGCCC
>NW_003852450.1:2481491-2511752 GCF_000181295.1 Otolemur garnettii | reverse complement strand
CCAGGCCTGGCTTCTAACCCTGGATTTGCCTTGCCCCAGAAACTTAGCCTTCAGCATGCTACTTCTCTGACCCTCACTTTCCTCATCCTGTAAAAGGGCACACATTGTACAGTTAGAAAAAGCCCAGCATATCACAGGCTTTTGCATGGCAGATTTATTGTTGGAAATTCCTTTGTTTGCCTTTGAGTGCCCTCTATAATCCAGCTGCATCCTGCCCATATGTCTTATTCATCAAGCTTCAGACACTTTCCAGGAGGTCTCTTAGTCTTCCCTGGTGCATTGCCCCATCCCCCAACTCTACTCCTCCGTCAGCGCCCAGTTCCTGCCGTGTGCCCTGCCTGGATGCCTTTCCCCTGCCCATCCATTTTCTTCCAGCCTGTCCTCCAGCGCTCTAAATGCCCAGAGCAGTGAGTGTATTTATGGGACTCATCTTGACTTCCCATGGAGATTTTAGTAAGTCTGTGAGGGGCCTCATCTTAATCATTTTGGCATCTGTGCCGTGCACTCAGCAGACACTCAGTGATAGAAATGACAGCTATTATTAGCGAGCATGTCAGGTATTCTGCTAGATGCTTTGCAGAAATATTTAATTTAGTCTTTACAACAAGTCTGTGAAACAGAAGTTACTATCTCCACCTTACAAACAAGGGGTGAGTCAGGATACTTTCAGCCCCAAGCAACAAAAATATTCCACTGAAATCAGTTTAAATAGTAAGGAAAATTTATTATCTTACCAAAAAGAAGTCTTGAAGGGATTCTTGGTGATATCAACAAGGATCCAGGGTGTTACCTTCTCTCTTGGCTGCCTTCCTTAGTGTGTTAGTTTATCCTTGTATGCTGGCCCTCCTAACTGGCAACAAGGTGACTGCCGTGACAGACAGTGTAGGTTCTGTGTGCTTCTTTTAAAAGAACTTTCAGCAGATTTCTTATGAAGTTCTTGGCTAGTTGGGTCTTAGGCTTGTTCTCAAGCCAGACACTAGCGAAGAGACTGGAATTAATGATACTGGCTTGGACTAGTCAAGATTTAGCCCTTGAAGCTCGTGAGGGGCTAACCTCTTTTAATGTCCTCTAGCACCTGGTCCAGGGAAAAAGAGGGATCATAAATGAGGCCCAGTGAGTTAACAAACTTGGTTAAGTTTGCAAATCTAGTAAGAACCATGATTCAGACCAATATCCTGCCAACTCCCAAGGCCATGTGTTGGTTGATGGAGGTCAACCACAGAAATGGAAAGAACATAGCTCGGGATTTGGCGTGCTGGGTTTGGGTGATCTTGGAGGTATCTTTTCCTATTGGTTCTGGAGTCTTTCCTCTATAGCCACTTTCCATTATTGTATTGGCTTTTCTTAGTCTTTCTCCTTGTCCTTTCCCCTCAGTCTGTGTCTTCTACTACCTGCCTACTGTTTGCCTTCTAGAATAGATCTCATGGCCTAAGCTGGAAAAGGGCCCAGTTAGACTGAATGGCCCAAGGGCTGATCTCAGTGTAGCTGTCAGTGGCCCCAAAATGGTCATACTGAGGTTTCATTTAGAGCATATATAAGGCCTCCCAGGATCTGGGAGATGGAGTGGCAGGGAAAGTACCAGCAAGAACAGAGAGAGGGAGTTTGTGGTGTACTGGTGGAAATGTCAGGGCAAATAGGCCTTTGGGGTGGTACCGCCTGTCTCTTGGGGAGACAGTGCAGTTGTCAGGAAGCTGTTTGGCTTGCAGATGCTTCAGGACTGCCCCAAGGCCCGCAGGGAGGTGGAGCTGCACTGGCGGGCCTCCCAGTGCCCGCACATTGTGCGCATCGTGGATGTCTACGAGAACCTGTATGCGGGGAGGAAGTGCCTGCTCATCGTCATGGAGTGGTAAGCAGCCGGCTGCTCCTGGCTCAGCCTGTCCCACCTCCCCCTCAGGTGCCCCACCCTCTGAGGACAGCCCAGGCATGGACCCTGAAGCTGAAATGTAAATGCGTCATTTCTTCTGGGGGACGATGGAGAGTGGCAGTGGGGTGTTGTGTTCACAGATCTCACTGCGGTTTTGTTTCAGTTTGGATGGTGGAGAACTCTTTAGTCGAATCCAGGACCGAGGAGACCAAGCATTCACAGAAAGAGGTAGAAAGGGTCTGTTGTGGGGACAGGCTTAGGCAGGTGGGGCAGGGCCTACTTGGGGAAGACTCTGAGGCTGCTGTTAACTTTGGCATGCCACCACCAGCGAGGGCATTGTCCTAAGCCAACCAGAGCAGCTCCTGGTGTCTTTCTTTCCAGGGTGGGTAGTGGATGTGGGGAGCCTCAGGCTGCCCGGCGGTGGGTCTGATGCGTTGGGCTTTGAAACCCAGTGATGCATCTTTGTGGCTTTCTTCCCACTCCCTCTTCTCTCCCCTCTCCAGAGGCATCAGAGATCATGAAGAGCATTGGTGAGGCCATCCAGTATTTGCACTCAATCAACATTGCCCATCGGGATGTCAAGGTGCCAGCTATTCATACCCCCGTACCCGCATGCAGAGGAGGCGGGTTGCCAGAGCCACCCTGCATCCTCCCTGCTTCGTTCCTGAGGGTGTCATTCTCTGCCCTGCTCTTGGCCCGTGGGCAAACCCACAAACCCAGCAGTGAAGCCCTATCTGGTCACACTCAGCCCTGTGGTTCTCCTCAGTCAGAACCTCACCCTCACACCCTTGGCTTCTGTGTCCCTGTAGAGTTTACTGCTGCTTCTCAAGCACCCTGGAAGCTCTGTGAGGGCAGGACCTGGTCACACAGAGCTGATGTTCCTCCTGGTGGGCAGCTCACAGGGGCTGGGTTGTTGGATGAATGAAGGAGGGAGGAACCATTCCCCTTAGGTTTCTCATAGCCCCTCGCAGGTTCAGCAGGGCTTTATTTATCTTGTCTCTTTCTGTAGCCTGAGAATCTCTTATACACCTCCAGAAGACCCAATGCCATTCTGAAACTCACCGATTTCGGCTTTGCCAAGGAAACCACCAGCCACAACTCTTTGACCACTCCTTGTTATACGCCATACTATGTGGGTAAGTCCAGAGGAGGCCCAGAGACCTAGGCTTCCCCAAGAACTTTCCTCAGCCCCTCCTCTTGGAGGTCCCTGGGTGGGGGGCCACAGAATCTAAGACAGTTGCACCCTGTGGATCTTTCCAGCCTTGGTTCTGGTGGGACTTGCTCAGAAGTAGAGTTAAGCTGGGAGTGAGAAATTGTAGGAAATTATCTGCCTGAGGTTATGGGCAGGATTGTATGCACACATGCACAGGTCTGAGAAGAGCCACCATTTCCATCTGATTCTCAGTGGCATCTGACCTCCAGATCTGGTTCTGGAGCCTCAGCTTACTGGCACAGAATAAGCTCCAAAGCACATTTGTCAAATTAAATGGGCAGCGTAGGTCTGCAAGTCTCATACATGTAGTTCAGGGATTTTTTAATCTTCAGATTTTAGCTCCAGGGTGCCTTTTGGAGGAGAGTGCCCTGTTTTCCTTCAGCCCCAGCCGGGTTATGGCTCTTCCTCCTCGCAGCCCAGCTGCTACTTCCTCAGCATGGCTGGAAGGTTGGGATGGGGAGCATCATGCACACAGCTCCAGGGCCAGGCCCACCCACGCTGACCTTTGGTTTGCAGCTCCGGAAGTTCTGGGCCCAGAGAAGTATGACAAGTCCTGTGACATGTGGTCCTTGGGTGTCATCATGTATATCCTGTGAGTGTGTGCTGGGAAGGGCCAGGGCGGGCATGGGGGAGCCCTGGACCTCTCCAGGACTAGAGGGAGAGGCAAGTGTCAGTGTTCCCCTGTGGATGGGGGATTCCCAGGGAATCCCCTCTGTGTCCCCTTCCTTAGTGCTCAGTGGATTCTGACAACTGACTGGTGGCTATAAGTTATCTAAAGGGGAGGAAAGAGTGTGGTTTACAGACTTAGTGTGTGGATTCCTGGACCCTGTCCCTGGCTTTGCATGTTGTGCCTGTGTCAATGAGCCATTATTTCTCTGTGACCTTTACAAGAAGAGCCCATTTCTCATCCTGTTCCCAATGTAGGGCCCCTGAGTAATGTTTGCCCTGTCTCCTACTTCCCTCTCTTGATGCAGGCTGTGTGGGTATCCCCCCTTCTATTCCAACCATGGCCTTGCCATCTCTCCGGGCATGAAGACTCGTATTCGAATGGGCCAGTATGAATTTCCCAATCCAGAATGGTCAGAAGTATCAGAGGAAGGTATGAATCCCGTCTTTTGGGACAAGGGGGAGAACCTGTGTGTGGGGGGTGTGGTATGCGCACACACATATACACACGTTCTTGTGGGCATCCATCTCCTGTGGGTGGTGTAAGTGTGTCAGCAGCTGTGCCCACACCTGCTGGCTGTGGCTTGCTAAGTGGTGTAGTGATAGTGTAGAGACTGTGGGCAGTCTCCCTCTTTGAGTCTGGTTTCCTGCTGAAAACTGGGAGCAAGAGCAGGACAGGGGGAGTGGCCCCTGAGCTATCCCTGTCCCTACCCTATCCCACAGTGAAGATGCTCATCCGGAACCTGCTGAAAACAGAGCCCACTCAGAGAATGACCATCACAGAGTTCATGAACCACCCCTGGATCATGGTAAGCCTGGCAGGCTGGGGACACCGGGGTCCCAGTCAAGGGACTGTCCCTCGGGATAGGGTCCTTGCTAGGAGTCTGCCTGCCCCAGGTTGTCACTCTGACTCTTTCTTCTCCCCTTAGCAATCGACAAAGGTCCCTCAAACCCCACTGCACACCAGCCGAGTCTTGAAGGAGGATAAGGAGCGGTGGGAGGATGTCAAGGTGAGGGCTGCCCCTGGGTGAAAGGGGCTTGGTGGGGGGTGGGAGCTCACTAGGAGTGGCCAGGGAGGGGCGATGCTGGCTTCTGCACCCTCTCACTCCCAGGGTGTTTCCATTACAACAGGGGCAGTGGCCTGAGACACTTGCCTGACTAGGTTGTGGGTAGAGCATTCTGTGTTTTTTTTCTTTTTTGAGATAGAGTGTTACTGTGTTGCCCTTGGTAGAGTGCCATGGCATCACACCTCACAACAACCTCCAAATCATGGGCTTAAGCAATTATCTTGCCTCAGCCTCCCCAGTAGCTGGGACTACAGGCACCTACCACAATGCCTGCCTAGTTTTTTGTTGTAGTTGTCATTGTTGTTTAGCAGGCCCGGGCTGGGTTTGAACCTGCCAGCCCCGGTGTATGTGGCTGGCACCTTAACCACTGAGCTATGGGCGCCAAGCCAGCATTCTGTGTTCCTGTCTATAAGCCCTCTACTCCCTGGGTCTCCAGCCAGGCCTTAAAGGCCATGTAGAATGATCTTATTTTGTGGACGAGGAAACTGAAGCCTAGAGAGGGGGAGTAGCCTGGGTACTGGCTGGGATAGACCAGACCAGGTCTACTGACTTCGGGTCCACTGCCCTTCCTGACAGCTCTCGGGAAAGCAGGAGCTTGGCCATAACTCTCTGCTGCCCAGTGCTGGGGTGAGGCTGCTGTTGGCAGTGGGGACCCACACCTGCTACCCTCATCCTGCCCTTGTTGTGTCCCTCGTCTCTCATGTGTCTCTGCTCTCTCTCCCTCTTGTCTTCTGGCTTTCTTTTTGCACATTTCCTGGTGCCAATCCCCTACCCTGCTCCCAGGAGGAGATGACCAGTGCCTTGGCCACCATGCGCGTTGACTACGAGCAAATCAAGATAAAAAAGATTGAAGATGCATCCAACCCTCTGCTTCTGAAGAGGCGGAAGAAAGCTCGGGCCCTAGAGGCTGCAGCCCTTGCCCACTGAGCCTCCAGCCCCTCCTGCCCCACCGCAGGACAAGCAATAACTCTCTACATGAATATATTTTTTAAACGAGGAGACACAGAACTGCCCACTTGCGCCTCCTCTCCTCAGCTGCATGGAGCCCTGAACTGTGCCAGCGGCTGAATTCTGCCTTTGGTTCTTCCGGCCACCTTGGAGGGGAAGGGGCTAGGAGGTTGGGAGGCTGCAGAGAGAAGTGAGCAAGGTGCTCTAGAACCTGTGCTCATTTTACAATTTTATTGGTAATTTGACCTGGAATTTTTATGAAACTTTTTTTTTTGGTCCTTTCTCCTACTTCTCCTTCCTAACAGACCCCTTCCTGTCTGGATCCTGCAAAGATATGGGGTTTGTTGAGGGTATTTGTGGAAACTGTTATAGGGAATGTCTCCGTGTTGTCCCATTTACCCTCTCTATTTCCCTAGGACAGCCTGGGGTCCCTGCTGGCTCAGGCTTTCTGGTGGCTGAAGGCCACCCTGGAGGAGGGTGCCACCCACCTCCTCCCCTGAAGTCCTTGGACATCACCAGTGTGCCAGACAGATAGGAGTGAGTGTGTGTGTATGTGTGTGTGCACGTGCGTGAGTGCCCAGATCTGTACCTGGGATCGTGCATTTGCAGGGCCAGGGGCAGGCAGGGTATGGGAGAAGGGAGCCCTAAAGTGGCTCAAGAACCTTCCTTCTCCTTGGGCCTGCCCTGCCCATTTTGAGCCTGCCAAAGTGCCTGGGAAGCCCATCCAGATTCTGAACCAGGCCCTCCACGGCCTGTCTCTGTTAGCTGGTTCCGGGAGGCAGAGAGGAGTGACCTGGGCACTGGCACAGCAATCAGGAAGACTGGACCCCCTTCTCCCCAGTTAGTGCTAGTCCTAGGACCTCTGAGGCCGCTGATGTACCGAATAATCTCTCTACTGCCCCTTCTCGCCATTATTAACCCATTCTTGTTTGTTTTCCTTTAATTTTTAGCCATTTCTCAATGGGTCACCTCTTAGCTCATACTGGTGAACCCGAGCAGTTTGTATTGACAAAGCTTTTGCATTTCACGTGTCTCTCCTGGGCTCTGGGGGCATCAGCCAGCTATCCCTTGTGGGTACAGCCAGAGCCGCTGTGGTCCACCCTCAAATTTCCATCGTGTGGCCGGTGGGTGGTGGGGGGTCTTTGCACCAAAGATGTCCCGACTTTGCCCCCTCACCCATCAGCCACTTTGTCATTACCCTAAACAACTCAGCTCTGTGTCCAGGTCAGTGGGAGGAGGGGTCTCCCTGGTATTGGTGAGGAGCAGCTGGGGAGGGGTTCTCTGTGCCACAGCCCCCCAGCGCTGCTTCAGGAGTACTTCAGCTTTCCTGTTCCTCAGGGACAGGTGGTAGAGGGGCACCCAGGGTCATTTTTGTGCATGGGGGAAGGGCCCCGGTGTCCACAGCACCTCCTTCGTCTCTGATGGTGTGTCCAGCACTCAGATTGTTGTATACTGTTGTTTTTACAAAATTGTCTTTACTAAACAGATTTAATAGTTGAAAGTTTTCCTTTCTCTTCCTTTCTGGGGCTCAGGCCCCCAGCCTCCGCCTCTCCCATGTGCAGAGAGGTTTTGTGTATTGGGAAAGGCAGAACTGGGTGCCCTGGGAGAGGAGACAGGAGGGGAGAGGAGAGGAGAGGGCCTCCTGGGTCAGCGAGGGCCTGGGCGGGAGCGTATCTGCAGTTGGGATGGTGAATGCTGCTCTCCCTAGCACATAGGTCGGGAGGCAATAAGGGCTGGCTGGGAGCCCTCCTCTTTTACCAAATACCTACCTAATCAGGAGCCCAGTTGTGTCTTGGTACGTTATTCTTGACCTACATAGCTACTGCCAGGTACTGGCACCCTTAGTCTAGGGGAGCTGGCTTGTGTGGGGCACAAGGAAGAGGAGGTAGTGAATTGGGTTGAAATCCTGGAAAAGAAACCGGGGAGCAGTTGGTGTAGTGCCTGCAAATTCCAGGAGGTGGCGATAGGGGTCAGGAAGAAACCAAAGGCTGAAGAGACAGCAGAGTTCATGTGACCCATTCTTCAAAAAGAAAGGAGGCCCAGACGTGGGGCTTTGAGATCACATGATAACTTGATTTGCAGTAGAGTCTAAAATAGAAACTGCTCTAGGAACCTCATTGCTCTCCCTCCCGGTCAGGCAGAGAAATCGCATGTCCTAGATCATTTTACCTACTTTCTCTTATGTTATCCTCAGAACTCAGGAAAAGGCAATACAGGATGGCTATCTCCATTGTATGAGCAAGGAATCTGATCCAGAGGGCAAAAAGAATTCACGGGGGTCACACAGCTAACTAGTTTGGACTAGAACTCAGGCCACAGGGTCCCCTCCTCGGACCTGCCACTTCCCTGGAGGAGAGAGGGGAGGTTGTCTTGTCCCCTCAGTCATCAAAGGAATCACATCTCTACCCTCAACTCATTGGAACAGAGGTCCCAGACCTTCCTTTCATGACTTCTGAATGGGTTGCTGGGGTCGAGTCCTATCTGAGATACTATTTACCATTCTAGAAAGCACAGCTTAAAATAAGCCAGCAGGAGGTTTTGCTTTCAGAGAAATCCAGTTATTTTTGTCTGCACTTACAAAGATGTGAAAAGTGATAAGATCCCAAGGGGAACAAGGAAGGAGTGGTGGTGGCAAGGGAGTCAGAGAGAGACGGAAGGAAGAAGTTGTCAACATTCTGCTGTCTTTAGAGGCCGGAGTATGATACTTCTTGATCCTGCCATCTAAATTTAATGGCTTAATATATACATTTATTATCTTCCTGTTCTACAAGTCAAAAGAGTGATAGGGTCTCACTGGGCTAAAGCGAGGTCTTGGCAGGCCTGTGTTCCTTTTGGGAGTCTGTGTCTTTGCCTTTGCCTTTTCCAGCCTCGAGGGGCTTTCTGCATTCCTTGGCTGTTGCCCCTTCCTCCATCTTCAGCCACAACTTCACATCTCTGTGACATTTCTTCTATGGTCACATCTGTTTGACCCAGCTAGGAAGGGTTGTTACCCTTAAGGACTGGTGTGGTGAGATCTGGCCTGTGCAGATAATACAGGATAATCTCCCCATTGCAAGGTCATTTGCCTTAATCTCATCTGCAAAGTCCCTTTTGCCATGTAAGGTGACATCGTCCCAGGTCTAGGACCAGGGCATGGCAGCACTGGGGCCATGATTCTGCCACAGAGGCCTGTCTCACACCTTTTCACTAGTGCTCAACATTGACCTTTGTGTTGGCTTCCTTCCTGTCTGGGTCAGCCCAGCTCAGGAAGACTCTTGTGGCTAGTGAGGATCCATCCTGGGTTGGCTTTCAGGGGAGATGGCTGGGATGAAGGGCCAGGAGGGATTTGGCATGGTGAGTGGGGTCCACATCTTTCCATGCCCCATGCTCTGACCTTTCATACTGGCAAGCTCCTGACTCTATGGAGAATTTAACCACTTTCTGCTGACTCCGGGTGTGTGTGTGGGGGGGTTGGCAATGGAAACCTTTGTCCTTAAAGGCAGATATTGCCTTGCATGTGTGCAGGGGTTGGGGAGACAAGGTGTGTTTCTAGAAGGCTCTTAAGTAGTGTGAGATGTGAAGAGGAGCTGCAGACACCCCTGGGCACTTGCTGAGTGCCCTCTTCATCATAAATACCCTCCTAGAGGGCTCAGTCCAGTGTTCAATTAACCTGCAAAGAAACTGAGGCCTAGAGAAGTAAAGAGACTTCTCCAAGGTGACACAACTAGTCAGACAATTCTGAGCTAGCTCTCCTGTCTCTAAGATTAGAGGTCCTTTAATAAAGAGCTTGGAAGTCTTGATAAAGGAGGGCAGCAGGGGTGAGGAGGAGAGGAGCTGCCGAGACTGGACACCACTCCACCGAGGGATGTCTAGTTTCTTCTGAAGTGGGGGTGGTATTCTGGCGCCCTGTGGTTATTGTGAGGGATTCAATGACAATAGACTTAAATGCTTCCTAAAATGCAACTACCAGGCAGCCTTTATCACCAGTGCCTTGCAGAAAGAGCACAGAGAGCACAGGCTTGGAGCACAGTCCTGGGCTGGGTCATTGCCTTGCCCATAATTGGGTAGATCTCTGTCCCCTGAGATGAGGAGGCAGTTGGGTTGGTAAACAATAACAGTAAATTTGGGGTTTTCCTTTGACTGGGTCGGAGACAGGAAATGCGAACGACTGTGTATGATGAGTGGGGAGGGTGCTCAGGGTGTGAAGGAAATGTAGCTATTCAAGGGAGGAGGATGAGGGTGGTGAGGTTGGGGAAAGTGGTGTCCCACTTACTGGTGAATGTAAACAAACCCGGCTGGGCACTCCCCAGTTGGGCCAGAGCGGGACAGGTGGCTTTGGGGAGCCGTCACTGTACCTCAGCTCTGAGGATACAGCCCCATTTGGGTTCTACCTCTTGCAGCCTACATTCTGGGGCCCCAGTGACCCCAGGGGGAGTGGCTGAGTTTGGGAGTAGCAGCTCTTTGAAAGGGACATCCTGCTCTAACTCTGGGGACCCTTTTGGAGACTTCATCTACCTCTCCTCTCCCTACACCCAGTCAGACCAGCCTGGAGTGGCTGCCCAATGGACTGACCACTGAACACCCAGGCACGTACTGTGCTTCACGTACTTTGGAAAAAGAGAACCAAGTATAAAATTCAATTCCTGCCTCACTCCAGCAATGAGTGGCCTTGTCTTTCCTTCTCCTGTATCCACAGGCCAAGATACATCAGAAACTGTTCCAGGCAGTGAGGAGTGTGCCATCTTAGCCCTGGTGACATGGCGTGGCCTTTTAGGGCCACCTAGGGGTTTTGAGACTGGAAAGAGGAGTGAGGTTAAAAGAAACATGCCCTGGATCCTCAGCCTTTGGATGAAGCTCTCACATCCAGGCCTTGGCTGGGGATGGTGTCTGTCCTCCAGCTAGGCATGTAAGGGTTACAGGAGGCCAAGACTGGTGTGGAGGGCGGGTCAGTGCTTCTTTTGGCCTCCTGGTCCTGAGTTACTCCTTTAGAAGACTTTTAGCCACTATTCAGTGTAAAAATGCCACGTTTTGATTCAGTTTGTCTTGAGAACCTCCACTCTGCATAATGACCAGTGCTCGGGAATTAGGGAGACACAGATGAGTAAGAGGTGGGTCCAGCCCTCAAGGAGCACCATGTAGGGAGTGGACAGACACAGCTGTGATAGAAGGCGGGGGAGTCGATGTGCTCTAAGGGAGGAGCAGCAGGTGGCTGTGATGCAGGAGGGGGCTAGTCTGTCTGAGACCCAGCAGTCTTCTAGCATCCCTTGATCTGGCTCTGAAAGGACAGTTTGGGGGTGGGTGGGGTAGGGTAGAAGGAGCAGCAGGGTAATCCTGCCTGTAATCCTAGCACTCTGGGAGACCAAGGTGGGTGGATTGCCTGACCTCACGGGTTTGAGACCAGCCTGACCAAGAGGGAGACCCTGTCTCTAAAAACAAATAGCTGCGCTTTATGGCGGGCACCTGTAGTCCCAGCTACTTGGGAGATGGAGGCAAGATAATCACTTGAGCCCAAGAATCTGAAGTTGCTGTAAGGTAAGATGCCAAGGCACTCTACAGAGGGTGGCAAAGTGAGACTCTGTCTCAAAAAGAAAAGAAGATTTTTCCATTGATCTGCACTCTAGCTTTTCAGTAGCCAGGTCCTTCCTTTTGTGATAGGCTCACTCCTTCTGTCTTCTGGTCTGAACTACTGTCGGCTCCTCTTGAGCTTGACCTTTTACCCCCATGTGTCTGCCCACTGCAATCTGATCTCCCTCAGAAATCTGCCTTGGTGTTTTCTGCCCATTTTCTTTTTCCAGCCCCTCCAACTTGGATCTCCCTTATTCATGCTGTTTGCTCCCCCAAACCAAAATTTGGTCCTATAGTCTGATGGAGATTTCGACCCTAATTTTTTAGTTAATTAATTTTTAAAAAAGACTCAGTTGTACCCTAAACATAGGTTATTTATAGTCCTACATGTTACAAACCATTATGGAAGATGATGACATGGAATCGGATGCCCCCTGGAAGAGTGGGATGAGTGCTGAGAGGGCTCTCTTCCTCTTGCCTCTGCCGATAACAAGCCTTCCTCGTTCCTCCATCTTTATGACCGGTGTCAGTATATTGAACATGAGGCCCTGGGGAGGCTCTCTGGTACAGATGCAAATGTCACTGTACCTAGGCTTCCACCCTTTTTATTTTTAACACACCAACATCTCAAACCTAGGGTTACCTTAGAATTGACGTCTGTTCTCTGGAGGGAATAATTACTCTGGTGGAACCTGTGATGGTAAATCATTTTGGGGACCAGGTCTGGCATGCAAATGCATTGTTTGCATAATTTTCTTGCTCTCAGGGACAGTAAAGTTTCCTACCCCTATCCCTCACCCCTGCCATGATTTGCAAGTGAAATACTGGGACTGACTTTCCCCCTTCACAAGTCCCCTGGCCCTCCCGAGTCGATACCCCCAACCCCCTTGGTTTTGGTTCTGTCTCTGAGACCTGAAGAAGACCAAACTGTAGTCTTAACCTCTCTGATCCTAGGATCCTGATATGCAAAGTGTCTGTGCAAGTTATGCAAATGAGCTCCCTGTCTGGGTGGCTCTGGCCCTAGCTCTGGGTAGTCACTGGTTGGCTCTGGGCACAGCTGTCTGAGTCCATGTGAAACGTGATCATGCTCCTTCCTTAGTCTAGGCAGCTGTGGCTCTCTTGTTCCTCATAACAGCCAGAGCCTCTTGGGGTAACAAGGCCTCAAGTTTCAGAATGAAATGAGTTCTCCCAGCCATTAACCTCTGATTTGGAGACCTGTGGTTCAGAATTCACCGGTCAATGGTTTACTTTTCAAAGAAACCACGATCTCATCTGAATCTGCGACTGAGACCTTGCTTAGTCTGTGTACCCAAAGATCTGGTATTTGTAGTAAGATCTAGAGGGGCCTGTGGTTTTCTGGAACTCAGCTGTCCCCTTTTCTGGTCATAGACCTGTACTAAGGAAACGGTCCTCATAGTGAGACTTTAGCCTTACCTCTCATCCCTCCCACTCACCCACCCACAGGAGGGACGAGGGCAGGAGGGGCGGGGGAGGAGGGCAGGGCATTCTTTGAGCCAACATGTGAGGAAGAGGGTAGAACTAGTCTGAAAACAAGAGCTGGCTCAGGGTAGGAACTGGGTGTCTACTGGATGGATGAATGGATCTAAAGAAAAATCGACCCAAATACTTTTAGTAATTCAAACATAGAAATCATATATATATATATATATATATATAGAGAGAGAGAGAGAGAGAGACATACAGAGCAAAGTGTGATGATCTCTAAAACCTCTCCTCACCCAACTTGGCCAGATTCCTCTTCAGAAATAACTCCTTTGAACAGCTTGATTTTATTTTGATTTTTATCCCAAACATTCTGCTAGGCAGTGGTTCTCAACCTTCCTAATGCCACGACCCTTTAATACAGTTCCTCATGTGACCCCCAACCATAAAATTATTTTCTGATGACCACAATGAGAACCCCTGTGCTAATGTGTCTAGATCCATTTGTGCTTGTAAGCACAGCCAAGAAATTTCTTTGAAGCTTATAACAAGGGTAAATGGAATCAGACAGACTGTTCTGCAACTTGATTTTTTAAAAAAATTGTGATAACATACACTCAACATAAAATTTACCCTCGGAACCGTTTAAAGTGTACATTTAAGTGTGTACCACCTTAGCGATTTTTAAGTTCAGTAGTGTATTCTCACTGTTGTGTAGCCACTGTCCAGAACTTTTTCAGACCCACTAAGCAATATAAAAATTGCTTTTCTGACTTAGCATATCTCAGTGGATTTCCATGACTGAACTCACAGAACTCATATTTTTTCTGTTACAGAATATTCCATAGTATAGATGTGCCACAATTTCACCATCCACTATAGATGGATATTCCTGTTCCTTCACTGCCTTTTTCTACCATTGGTATAGATGCTGCAAATGTCTTGTACAGTAATGAGCACATTCTTTTTTCTTTTCTTTTTTTTTTTTTTTGAGACAAAGTCTCACTATGTTGCCCTTGGTAGGGTGTCGTGGAGTCACAGCACACAGCAACCTCAAACTCTTGGGCTTAAGCGATTCTCTTGCCTCAGTCTCCCAAGTAGCTGAGATGACAGGCGCCTGCCACAATGCCTGGCTATGAACACATTCTTAAGGGTTTCTGTAGTAATAGATAACTAGCAGTGGCGTAGCTGGATCTAAATGTATACATTTTAGGTTTTGATAGGCACTGCTGATTTCGATAGTATCAATATGTGAATACAGCAGTGGAGCAATCTGGGAATGGAGTAAGCTGAGAGTAAGAGGGCATTTGAAGCACTTCTTCAAATGGATGGATGCCAACTCTTGGTTTCATCATGGGCAACTGGAAAAGTCTACTCTGGAGGTGGGTAGGGGATTCCTTCAACCTCTCCCCACATCAGCAGCTCTGCTATCTCAATTATGGTTATTTGCATATATTTTGATTGTGTAGGCAGAATGGCCAAAAGACAAAAATCTGAGATTCAGCCTTGTTCAGTCTCCTCCTGGTGTTTGATGTTGAGCAGGTTACCTGACCTGCTTCTCAGGCTGGTATGTGAGTGCCCCGGGGGAGCACCAAGGAGATGACAAGTGTGCAGATAACTGACACACAGCAGACTCTGGTGGGTGTGGTGTGAGGTTAAGGGGCAGGGATCCCCTCTGGTTAGGGATATCAGGGAAAGGCATGTGGTAGGGAAGGTCTGTTTTGCTCATGGGGACACAGGACACATACCAGTATTTTTTCTTACTTTACTGAAGCTCAACCACATTGCCTCCCCAAAAGCCTTTATGGGACACTGATTGTGTGCTGAGCCTTCTCTGCGGGTCACTGAACCTGGCCTGGGATATATGGCCAATAGCCCAGATGCACACTGCACAGGAGAAATCTTCACAGTTACATTAAACTGGGTTCAAACTGTGAGCTGGTGACTTGACCTCTCTGAGTCTCAGCTTACCAACTAGCAAAATGGGGGTTGGTACTGAGCCGTGCATGAGACTGTGCCTCACAGACCTCCTATTACTTAGTTGTCCAACGGCCCCAAATATTACGCTCTGAAATTCATTGTTGTATTTATGCAGAGGCCACACATCCATCCACCTGTTCCCAGTGCCTGAGAGAGACAGGGATACTAAGGCCCATCCATTCAAGAAAGAACCAGGATCTAAAGAGAGCCGACTTTGGAGTGAGAAGTCTCTGGCACCTTTGTAGACACGCGTGCCCTAGAACGCTTGCACCCAATTTCTTGTCCCTACTCCTAGGTTCACTTCTTACTCTTATTTTCTCTCATAAGGAAATTTTTCAGCTGGGTGCGGTTGGAAATTTTTCAGGCTGGTGCGGCACCTGTAATCCTAGTGTTCTTGGGGTGGGTGGATTGCCTGAGTTCAGGAGTTTGAGAACAGGCTGAGCAAAAGCGAGACCCTGTCTCTACCAAAAATAGAAAAACTAGCCGACTGGTTGTGGTGGGCACCTGTGGTCCCGGCTATTTGGGAGGTTGAGGCAAGAGGATCGCTGGAGCCCAAGAATTTGGGGTTGCTGTGAGCTATGACACCAAGGCACTCTATCCAGGGTGACAGAGTAAGACTCTGTCTCAAAACAAAAGAAAAAAGTGATTTTCCCTAATAAAACCTTTGTATGTTTAATTGTGCTTTGGCACCTGCTTCTTAGAGTAGGTTAGTAGTAAGTGGTAAATACTGTAGTCGTTATTATTGTACCAGTGTGAACAGGAGTTAATTTAAGAGGGGAATTTGGCTTCGGGCATCTAGAAGCTTGTTTTCCTACCCCTGTCCTGCTCTGTCATCTCCCGAGTCCCCTTACCTCTTACCTCCCACCCGCTCCCTCGCATGTGGCTTTATGAGAGTGGTAGTTGTTCCTCCCAATCTCCTGGGCTGTCTGCACCTCCTCTTTGCAGGATTAAAGTGATGAAGCTGTGCAGTTTGGCTGAGGAAGGAGGGTGCCTTGAAGGCCTGCAGCAGGGAGGTGAAGGTACCCTGGATTTGTATCTCCTTAGCCCGGCTCACCCTTGCAGTGCTGAGGTGTGGAGTGAGGGAGGCAGTGTGAGGAGGTGGTGGGTCACTGTGGGGTGCTGGCAGCTGGGCAGAGTTGGCGGTGAGGGTCTGAGGGAGGATGATGGGAAGGCAGTGTGTCTCTGGGTGAAACAGACCATGAGAGGTGAGGGTGAGTCACAGGGTTTCTCTCGAAACCTTCATGCCATGGTCTCTAGAATTGCTGAAAGTGGAGCCCGCCAGCCCCAGCTTAGGCCCCAGTTCTAAGAATGCCTCTTTTTTCCTCCCTCCCACAGTTGCCAAAATTAATCAGGCCCCAGCTTCAGGGGGTACTGTTCTCTTCTCATAAGAATTTGGCATAGAAAACCACTGGGTTATATCCCAGCAAAGGAGGCCACAGAGATTAGGGCTGATTGGGAGGAAATGTGAGTGTAGCGGTTTCTAGTTTGGGTTTCAGAACGTGGTTCTTCCTGCTAACACCACCAAAGACAATTTGGCTTGCGAGATTCAAGAGAGGATATGTGGTGTGATGTGGGCTCTAGCTCCTGGGTTCCTGAAGATCTGGGTTCATGGTCTGGCTCTACCACTTGCCAACTCAGAACCCTTGAAGTCTGTGTGCCTCAATTTCCTAGCTAGTAAAAATGGTGCTTGCAGAACCTCTTCATAGCACGGCTGTGAAATGATACAGCTGATCAGTGTCAACGTTTAGCCCGGTTCCTGGCACACAGCGAACAAAAGCCCAATGAGGAGCCTCCCAGTTCAGGTCTAAGACCCCAGTTCCCTCTGTGACCTTTTCTTTTCTCTTGGATTTTGATTTCCAACAATCCTATGAGGAAGAGGTGTTATGATCCCCGTTTTATAGGTATGTAAACTGAGGCTTAGCTTGATGCAGTACCTTAGAAACCATCCTTCTTAGTACAGGGCCCTGAGGTTGGGCAGGCCTTGGTCGCCAATTCACTCCAGCCAGCCTACTCAGAACACCTCCCGAAAATGAAAAGGAGGAAGTGAAAGCATCAAGCTCAGAGAGGCTCAAGACCCCTTGTCCTTCTGAGGGCCAAGGCACAGTTCAGTGGCCTACCGTGTTCATGGACCTCCAGTGCTGGAAGGGGATAGTGCAAAACTTTTTTTTTTAAGACAGCGTTTCTCTCTGCACTCTGCTAGAGTTCAGTGGCATCATCAAAGCTCACACCTCACTGTAACCTCAAACTTGTGAGCTCAAGTGACTTTCCTGCCTCAGGCTCCCAAGGAGCTGGGACCACAGGCACCTCCCATCTCATTTTTCTATTTTTAGTAGGGAATGGGATCTCGCTCTTGCTCAGGCTGGTTTGTAACCAAGTCGGCCTTCCCAGAATGCTAGGACTACAGCAGTGAGCCACCACACCTGGCTACTTTTTCTATTTTTAATGGAGCCATGGTCTCACTCTTGGTCAGTCTGGTCTTGAATTCCTGACCTCAGTGGTCCTCCCCCGTCAGCCTCCCAGAGTGCTAGGATAACAAGTGTGGGGCACCGAGCCTGGCCCAGTGTAAGCTGAGGTCCCGGGATGGAACATTCCTCCACGTATCAACACCACTCACGTCCTGTATGCTTTGTTCCCAGGTCACTGTTTTCAGTGGCATCTACTCTATTGCCCTATTTAAAGCTGCAATCTTCCCTCTCTCCTTTGACTCCTTCCTGTGGGCACTATACTCTGCATGGCTCTATTTTAAAAAATTATTTTTGTTGACATGTACGCATACAGAGTCACTTGCCTTAATTTCCCCCATAGATCTGATCACTGTCTAAAAGTCTAAACTTTAATTTATAATGACTGGCATAGAGACTCTACAAGGGCAGAAAGGAATGTGTGTGTGTGCTCACTCCACTGCTGTGTCCCCGTAGCAGACCCTCCAATAACTGTTGGAGGTTGGTAGGAACCAGCTGAGGTCCTGTACTCTACGCAGAGAGTGGAGATGGACCTCCCTGACATGACACTTTTGTGGAGAACGACACAGGGGCTATATGAGAAGTGCCAGAGAGGGTGGCAGACACAGCAGTGGGTGCTCAGGCCAGGAGATCCAGGGAAGCCCTGGAGGAGGCTGGCCAGTGCTCTGATTCCTTTAGCTCTCTTGCCAGCTGAGACAGCCCTCCAGCCGGGATGGGGGAAGCCTTCCCTCTGTAAAACCCCGATCTCTCCTGTGGCTCTTTCTGCCCATTTCCTCTTGCTCTGCCCTCAGTGGGTCCTGTGGTGGTAACTGCACTAACCTTTCCAACCATCTCATTCCTCAACCTGTTGCCCCAGCGGGGGCTGCTGTGGACAAATTGCCCACAGGCTTATGCAGCAGCGGAGGGGCAGGCAGGATGCAATTTGCCCTTAGAGTAAGGTTGAACTTGAGAAGATGCTGTCCCCAGCATCTGTTTGGAAGCCTGGCACCTAGATAGTGCTTGGTAAATATTGGATGCCCAGAAGGATGAAAGCGGAGGGTTAAAAGATCCCCCAAGAAGTCATTTTAGTTACCCAGCCTCTGTCTGGACACAACAGTGGTATTATTTAAACAAATTTCTGTTTGTTTTTTCCACTTCGTTATTTATCATTCTATTTTATGCCACTTTTTCCCAAATGGAAACTTGCAAAATTGTATTCAATGTTGTATAATGTATCTGAATACAAACAAATAAGAAAATCAAGGAAACAGGAAAGTAAAAATGTGAACATAAGGAGAGGAGGATATGTACCAAAAGCTGTTATTCAGTGGAGCTGAAACCCAGGTGGTACAACTCTGGTGTTGTCTAGGAGTTTGTGCCTTTTCTCCTCCAATGAGCCATTCTGATGACAACCCTGGGCCACAAGTCTATCGTGGGCGTGGGGGTATGTCCTTTGCTCCTAGAGCCTAGAGGGCAAGTGGGGTCCTAACTCCACCTTGTGATATTTATATCACATATCCCTAGACAGGCATATCAGGCTGAAGGAGGGATATTCTGGGGCATCTCCGAGTCACAGAATCTCAAGGCTGGAAACCCACAAAGGGATACTGATGCTTCTCAAATTTTCTGAAATCACAAACCACCAAATCAGAGTATTTTCCATGCTTCACCCCTGCAAACCTTTTACTTAAAAAGCATGCCAAACTTCCGTACTGAATAACCACGTATGGAGGAAAAATCAAAGGATGAAATTTGCTTAGGTATTGAGGTTGCAACGAGGTAACAATTTGCCTGTCTTTACTAACAGAAAGCTTACAACAATATGATTTTTTCCAATTCTCATAGCACATTTGCTACTGTTTTCATGGGATCTAGAAAAGAGTTCCAGGAACTCCTTTCTTCCTGATTTGTCCTTAGTGGACATGAAGAATGGTTGGTGATGGCCTCTGTCGGATCATCCCGTGGTAAGTTACAATAGGAGGCCTTCACAGTGCAGCTGATGAACCTTGAACTTCAGAGCCTTGATTTGCAAGGAACTTTTTGTAATTTGGTATCTGTAATTTTTATTTATTTTTTCTTTCTTTCTTAAAAATTAGATCATAACATTGTACAATACTGCATTTATGGGGTACAATGTGCAGATTTTATATTCAATTTGGAATGTTTACATCAAACTGGTTAACATAGCATTCACCTGGCTTATTTAATTGTTGTGTTTAGATGGGCACATGGCCTATTTATTTTTTTCTTAAAGACAGCATCCAAATAATCCAAGCTTTGGACCCCAAGAAACCTGGGTCCATTGCTGCTTGTATTCTTTTGTGGAATAATTGGGTGACTACATACCAAAGATTTCTGCCCCCTTCCGTAGTTGTCAATGGAAAGTGACTGCCCAGCCAGTTACATTTCCCAGCCCCTCTTGCATCTTAGAGGACTCGGTTCCAGCCAATGGAACATGGACAGGAGGACTGTGCCCACTTATTAGAACCTCCAGTGAGCTCATCCACCACTCCTCCTTTCTTCTGGATGCATGCTGACATCTGGAGCAACCGTGGAAGCCATGGGCTGATAACAGTAAAGGGTCAGAGTCTGGTTCCACTTCTGGTATTTGTTGACAGCTCTCAAGCCCACTGCTTCTCTGACCTCATCTGCCCCACAAGCTGATGGGAAGGCCTGAGCACCTCCTCCTGTGGCTTTGGCAGGAACTTCAAACCATGCAAGTCCAAGTCTGTAACCAGGGCTCTTGAACCCTGCCCCACTCCCTCACTATGATAAAATCCAAGCCGGTTGCCCCTCTTCTCTCTCAAACTGTTTTTGTACCTGCTTGGGAGCCTTCCCTGATCTCCCCAGAAAGTCCCATTATGAGAATAAAAACCTTTTCATAACTTCTTGTTCCATATGTGGCATCATCAGTCTTGCTATGCAAGCCAAATGTTGGGTGTGTGGGGTCTGTCCTGTTTCTGAGGGGTGCCTGTGACATGAATAACACAAATTCCCTTAGCACGAATGACAGTGTGGAACAGAGTTCTCTCCTTCCCTGCCTCCCTCTTTTACTCTCTCCCTGCTTCCACCTCCACCTAAATTCTTTCTGAGAGTAAGAAATAAAGTTGTTGTGTTAAGCCACTGAGAGTTCAGGGCTTACCTGTTACAGCATCTAATGTTACCTTAACTAACATCCCCCATGATTAGGCTGACTCTCTAGTTCTAATCATTGTCGATCTGGTTGATCCCAATATCCTAAGTATCTTTTGGGAAATCTGGGGGAAAAAATTGGTATTTTCCTTTCTGGCTACAAAGGAGGTGCTGAGTCTTTGCCTAGCAAAGAGATTTTGGCTAGTGAAGCCTTTTGATTCCAGATACAGGAACAAGGATGCTATTATTCTGGAATGATGGATCGTGTTTTTGTTTTACAGCACTAAAATGTCTTTATTCCTAGTATTTTCCCATGGAAACAAGAGAGGAGGAAAGAGAAGGTTAGCATGCCTTATGAAACAACGGGGGAAGAAAGGGAGGGGAAGAACAAATGAAGGTCATTCATTCAACATCAGCCATCACATAAACACACTCCTGTGATGGAGTCCCCCAGGCCCAACCCATCAGAACAGGAGTGAAGGGACGGGTGGATATGGACAGCACCCATGCGCTCCCCCTTGCGACATTGGACGTACAAAGCTTTGGCTTCTGGCAAGAAACATGGAGATATAGTAATCTCCCCATATGTGGATTGGTAAGTTTCAGATAAATGTGGTTTTTGGTTGCTTGAGAGTTCCTATTAAAAATAAGACTAATTCTAAACCACTTATTACACCATATCATACTATAAAATCTATATTGATATTGATATTGAAATATACTAATTAAAAGTAAATTAAGACAATTAAGGCAAACTTCACTCATTGTAACACCTTTACTGTCTTATAAGAATAGCTTTGTACATGCAGTGTACAATTTTAGCTATATGGTAGTCGGTACACTTTTCAACTTCACTACCATCTTTTTATAACTTCAAGTAACATACATTAACACTTAAAGCTGTTATAGGACCACAGGAGTGATATAAAAAGTTTCAGTTCACTGATGGCTCAGTGCCCCAAGTTTAAACTCAGATTTTTTTCTTTTTTTGGGCCGGGGCACATGCTGGTTGCTCGAGTTCTAGATAACAGGGTGTTTACTGTACGTTTGTACTATCTTCTGTTTAACAAGCCTCAGTTTCCATGGCACCTGTTTCTCACATCAACAGAAGAGTTTCAACCCACATCTTTCCTCTCTCGGCTTCTGGCTGTCTCCTGGTTTCTATGTGGAAGGCTCCCTGCCACTTCTTTCTACCTTAGGAGTGAAGTGAGATGCGAGATTGTTAAGCCCACAGTGTGTGAGCAAGTAAGAAAAATGCAACAGTCACTAGGAGCCAGTTAGGGTTTGCTGTGTAGATCCCACCTCTAAGACTGTGAATGCCACTAGCTGGGGGTAGGCCGAGGGAGTCTGAAGGAGTCTATAGATGGATGCAGAGTCAGGTGTCGGGTATCAGAGGAGCTGCAAGGTCATGCTTGGGGAGACAAAGTATCTCAAATGTGAAGGCTGAGGCAAGAGCAGAATAAGTGACTTATCAGGGCGTCAGAGTGCCTGTGGTAGAGAAATTAAGGTTCACTCAAAATGAATACTTTTGCACCATAGCTTACTCATTTGGAGAGGGCATATTTGAGGTCATTCTGGTCTAGACAATTGTTTCAAGTGGTCATTGGGCTGGTAGATTTGGATTTCCAGTAGGTTTAGTATATCTGGATTTCATCAAGGCATCTGAGAATGTCTTAAGTGATCAGTTTGTGGATAAGATATAGTTGTCTATTAACTCTAACTAAAAGGATCTTGATTGATATCTGGGATACTATGGCCTTGGCCCACCATGTTTAAATGTTCTATCAACTTGGGCAAAGGTATAAAAGGCACATTTATCAGAAGATTGATCAGTTGCCCAAAATATACAAGAGCAAAGCAAAGATGGATGAGCGTACATCATAAATTTAATTATCAGTGTACAACACAGAACAAAGATGTGTAACTTGGTCATAGTTTAAATAAAAAAGACTAGATTTTAGCGGACCCCAGAGTATTAGTTTCCTAGGAATTCTGTAACAGACTACTACAAATTGGGTGGTTTAAAACAACAGAAATGTGGATTGGCCCCCTGTGGCTCAAGCTGCTAAGGCACCAGCCACATATATCTGACCTGGCAGGTTCGAATCCAGCCTGGGCCTGCCAACCAACAATGACGGCTACAACCCCAAAATAGTAGGATGTTGTAGTGGGTGCCTATAGTCCCAGCAGAAGCAGGAGAATCGCTTGAGCCCAGGAGTTGGAGGTTGCTGTGAGCTATGATGCCATAGCACTCTACCCAGGGAGATAGCTGGAGGCTCTGTCTCAAACAAAACAAAACAAAAACAAAAACAGGAACGTATTCTCTCATAGTTCTGGAGGCTAGAAGACCAAGATCAAGGTATCATCATGGCCATGTTTCCTCTGAAGGCCCCAGAGAAGATTCCTCCTTGCTCTGGTTTCTGGTGGTTGCTGGCCGTCTTTGGCTTGCCTTGATCTGTGGCAGCACAACTCCAATCTCTGCCTCTGTTTTCCCACGGCTGTCTTTCCTATGTGTGTATGTCTCTGCATCCAAATTTCTGTTTTGTTGTAAGGACATCAGTCACTGGGTTAGGAGCCTCCCTGATTTAGCATGACTCTGTTTTAACATTATAACTGCAAAGACACTATTTCCATATGACGTCACATTCATAGGTACTGCGGGGTTCAGACTAAACATAACTTCTAGGGGACATAGTTCAAGCCACCACACATTGTATGGCAAACCATGCGGTGCAGGTGCCACAAAAGGATCTGCATTTTAGTGGTGAGGCTGCATCATGATAATGGACCCCAGAGAAGGAGGACAATGGCCTTACTCCCTCTGCCGGGCACAGCTATGGTGCTGTCATCAGTATCTGCCTCCTCCTGCTTCACTCAACTTCCAGGGCCACAAGCTCTCACTTTTCCCATTATTTTTCTGGCTATTCCTCCTCGGCCTCCGTTGCTAATACCCCTTCCCCATCTCAGCCATTAACTGATGGTATTCCTCAGCAGTTTATGCTTTCTTCTCTTCTCATTCTACCTCTTTTTTTTTCCGAGTTGAGATCTTCTCCCATGGCTACAGTCGCTCTTCACACTCCAGCATCCTGTGGACGCATCTCCTGAAATCCAATTAGGCATCTCTACTTAGGTATCTCATGGTTTCTAAACTGGATATATCCAAAAATTGGCTCTTTATTTTCCCCCTTTTTTCACAACCCGAGCTTCCAAGGTTTCCGGTCTCAGTAGGTGGCACCATCATCTGCTTACTTGTCCAAGATAGTCGTAACTTCTCCCTCGTCTTCGTCCCTTACATGTTTGTATCTGGCTACCAATCGAATTGACTCTATATTCAAACTGGCTCACAAATATGTGTACAGAATTTACTTTCTGTTTCTACTGGTGCTATGTTGGTTCAGGCCATTGTCTGATTTGGGGGGAGGTGAGGGGGGAACTTAGATTTTGAACTGGTCTCTAAGCTTCTGGCTTTATTCTTCTCTAATCCACTTTCCACACAGAAGCCAGAATGCAAATATGATCACGGTACTGTGCTGTTTAAAACCCAATGGATTTCCGCCCTCTTTAGGACATGAGTCAACCTCCCTAATATGGCCTGGCAGAGACGGCGAGTTCTCATCCCTGCTTAACTCCTTGAGCTTCATTTCTCTTTATTCCTTCTGCTTTCTCTCACTCTCTCCCCTTTGCCTCTCTATTTTTTCACATGCTGCTCCCTTAGCCCAGCACACTGTTCCTTTCTCACTTTACCTCACAACTGATGCTCATATTTCAGGTCTCAGTTTACATGCCCTCTCTCCTACGGAGGCCTGTCCAGATCCACGCTCTGCTTGCCCTCATCAGGGACTGGTCTACCGAGTTGCACAACTCCAAGGGTGAAGTTTGTGTTGTATCATGTGTGAATGGTGCCCTGGAAGTGGTGCAATAACCCAGCACATGTTGTTCCTCACTGTCACTGTTTAATTGTCCTCCCTCTTGACTGCAAGCTCCATATCTGATTCTTTGCTGTGAGCCTGGCACAAAAAAGAACTCAATATTTGCTGAACTAATAAATGGGGTTTTCTTTATTGTTGGGGATTCATTGAGGGTACACAGAACCAGGTTACACTGATTGCTTTTGTTAGGTAAGGAACCTTTTATATTTGTGTCCCACCCCCAAAGGGTGCACCAAACCCCTTGACCCCCACACTCCCTCCCTCCTTCCCTTTCTCAGCTCTTCCCACCCCCCGCTGTGTACTAGGACCTTAATTGTCCTCATATCAGAATTAAGTACATAGGATTCTTATTTCTCCATTCTTGTGATGCTTTACTAAGAATATTGTGTCCCACATCCAATAAATGGGGTTTTTAACTATTTAAATATGTGTCAATTAAAAACATAAGTGAAGTTTTAAGAGAAATTGGAGTGCATGCAAGAAATGTGGAAAAAATTCTGGAAGCCATACCTTTTACAGAATAAGTAATTGAAGATATTTTGTTCGGAAAAGTGAAGATTTAAAACAGATGTAATAGCTGCTTTCAATATTTCCATGTGAAGATGGAATATATTCATTCTCTTTTATCCCAGAAAGATAAATAAAATAACTGAAGGCTAATTATAGGGAAGCAAATTTGGGCCTGATAATAAAGTTGAAAGAATTTGCCAATATCAAGAGCTGTCCAGAAACAAGACAGGTGGCACAAAGTAATGAGTTCTGGGTCATGGCAGACACTGAAGTATGAGCGAGATGTCCATCGCTGTGGGCAGCCACTGGCTGACAGAGCCTTTGAGGGGCTAGTTCAAAATGTTTGTGGGCAGCACCTGTGGCTCAAAGGAGTAGGGTGCCGGCCCCCTATGCCGGAGGTGGTGGCTTCAAACTCAGCCCCGGCCAAAAAATGCAAAAGAAAAAAAAAGTTTGTGATTATATGACTTGGGGGAATGTTTACTTTTGACTTGAACTCAAACATTAATTTAATGACCCTCTGCACTTGGCACTGTTGGGAATGTAGCACTGTACTCATCCCAGCACTCAGGTGCACAGTCAGGTTTGAGGGGCAATGTCAAGCTCATAGGAAGCAATTAGAAGGAGGACCTTGCAGAATATCACCCAGTCTCTCACCGTGTGGCACAGGGTATGGTCTTGCTTTGTGGTGGTCAGCTTCATGGAGAGAGGGGCTTGAGGAAGTCCTCAGCAGATGGGAAAGAGCTGGAGAGAAGGGTCTACTCTAGGAGGAAGGGGCTGATGGCAGGGTCTGGGAGGGAGGCAGACACAGCTCAGTACACAAGCAGGTACTCTTCACACCTTATTTTTTTTTGGAGACAGATTCTCACTTTGTCACATTCAGTAGAGTGCTTACAGCCACTGCTCAGAGCAACCTCAAACTCTTGGGCTCAAGCGATCCTCTTGCCTCAGTCTCAGTCTCCTGAGGGTCTTGCTGTGGCTCAGGCTGGTCTCAAACTCAGGCAATCCACCGCCTTGGCCTCCCAGAGTGCTGGATTACAGGTGTGAAGCACCATGCCCAGCTGCTCCTCACACCTTTCATTCACAGTCTCAGAGTCTGTGCTGAGCTCTGTAGCACTCTGGTTTCCTTAGCCAAAACCAATGAGAGAGACAGGATGAAGCTGGCCTGAGAATTTGCTAAAACACAGGAGTCATGTTATCTGGTGAAAGGGAGTGAACTCCTTGCCTATCCTAAACTCCTTTAAATATCTGGGGCTCATGGATGAGTCAGAGGTGACTCAGAGGAGTAGGGGAAGCCCCAGGATTGAAGTTGCCTGACTGTTCACGGCCCAAGGTTCACATGTCCTTTTTGCACATACTTTTGGCTTCAAGAAGCCAAAAACCTGAGTAACAATAACTTAAACAAAAGGGAAATTATCTCACATATTGCAAACACTGAGGTAGTTCTGACCTAGGATTGGTTAACCCATGGTTTACCCAAATCACCCAAATCCTACTTCTTTCCGTTATTTTGTTTGTTTTCTCTGTGTTGATTTATATACTCTTAGGCTGAGTCTCCTCATGGTCCCCAGAAGAGTTTAGCAATTTTTCGAATGTGGCCATTTAGAAGCAGAAAAAAAGCCTTGTTTCGTGGCATCTAAGAGATAGAAAGTATTTCCTAGAAGCCCCTCAGTCCTGGAGAGACTCAGATCTCTCCTCATGGTCATTGGTTTGGTTACATCACAAACCCACCCCCGAATCAGTCACCAGATAGGCAAATGGGATTACCATGGGAAGGGCCTAGCTCCCACAAAGCACATGCATGCATCACATCTGAACAAACTCTGGATTCTTTATTGTGAGAGACAACGCATGCTGTGTTTCCATCTTAGGATGCTAATTGTTTAGGTATAATAAAGACCAGGGTAGAGAGGACCTGGCCAATACTGCTTGCTTTGCCTGAGCTGGGCACCCTGGTCAGGATGCACTTGACTATGCTAGCATGCCTGTGCTTGATTTGTTGGTGGGGACTCAGCTTCCCACTGGAGCAGTAGGTTGTGGATTTGGCCAGATGATCTTTAAGGCAACTCAAAAATCCCTACTATGGGCCTAGAACTGTGCTAGGCCCATGGCACAGTATCTTATGTAATCTTCATCTCAAATCTGCAAATCAAGAATTATTTGTACCTTCAGATAAGGAATTGAAATTATGTAACTTAACCAAGGTTAACCTCAGTGGTAGAATGGGGATTTGAAATCAGGTTAATCTATGTACAATGCATTTACTTTTCCCATTTATGTCTCACTAACTTTTTCTTCCAACTTAAGGGTTTCTATGAGTTTGGGAACAAGCCTGGGAATGTGATTTAGACCTGGGATTCTCAAATTATCTTTGGCTAAGAACCAGATTGCTAAACAATTCCAAACCATTATGGATCAACCTGTTTGTAAAATGCAATAAGAAGACTTACTAGGAAAATGGAATACAGATATAATAAACATGAATAAAATGCAAAGCCTGTGGCCCAGCCCAGTGGCTCACATCTGTAATCTTAGCACTCTGGCAGGCCGAGGAGGGTGGATCTCTTGAGCTCACCAGTTTGAAACCAGTCTGAGCAAGAGCAAGACCCTGTCTCTACTAAACATAGAAAAACTGAGGCAAGAGGATCTCTTGAGCCCAAGAATTCGAGGTTGCTGTGAGCTGAAAAACAAAAATAAAAACAAAAAACTACTCCTTCTAACAAACACACAAAAAATACTCTGTCAAATTGCTATAAAGTTTCCTAAACACTCCCAATTTCTATACTTCCTTGCTACAACCTGATAACAAGTAGTTCATGGTCCAGCAGTGGTACTCAGCCAATGCTAAGCAGCTCTGATTTAGCTAGCTTTCTGCCTCAGTCCTCTTCCCTAGACTGTAACCTAGGATGCCAGATGCTTGGATGCCTCTGTTGAGATGATGATGATGTGAGAATTACTGGTTGTAATATGGAGCCAAACGTCAGACATTACAGTTTGTACAGGACCTTCTATTTCATCAAGAGATTTATATGAGACTTGAGGAAACAATTTCTTGACGGTGATTTTCCATCTTCTTGCTATGTAGGAAAGAGATTGAGCTCAATGAAAATATGTGAGATAGAAGAGACTCAGGAGCTGAAGAACCTGCACCCCAGAGGAAAGGTCTGTATTTGGAGATTTGCTGGAGGTTCCCCATTGGATGAGTCATTGGATGATGATTAATCTTGGCAAAAAACATAAGCTTCTTGATTTGAGTGACTCTAAGGTTGCGTGTGGTGACTGCTCAGACAAAAGTTATTTCTCTGACGTATAAAAAAAATCACTCTGGAAAGATATATTTACAAATATAGGTCATTTATTAGGAAATTCCAATTGTATTAGGAAGACTTCCCAAGAAATCTAGATCTAGTCTCTTCTGAGATTTAAGAAATCTAGAATGATCATTTGTCTAGTATATGAGACTTGGAGAAATCTATGCGTGTGGAGATTAGAATCCACCAGGGGCTCCAGGATGCTCAAGTATCTTTCCCCCCTCCTCTTCATTTACAGACAATTTGAGCACTTGTCTTCTCCTTCCATGGCCACAAATCTGATGGACTTCGGTGTCCTTATGGATGACTCATCCAAAATGTGTATTTTTAATTCCATGGCTTCATTATTTCCATGACTTTTTTTTTTTTTTTTTTGCCTCTACTAAGCCATTTCTTCTAATGGTTGCAGCCTGGATTTTGTCATATTCAAAGCTGCATGCCCTCCAAAATTCTCTTCATACACGCATTCCACTCTTTGGCCACAGCCTCCTCTCCCTGGTGATTCAGATCTTCCTATTACAACTGTTCCTTGACCTGATGATCAAAGAGGCGCAGTCCACGGTCTCATCTGCATTATCCCTTTTTATCAGCTCTCTCTTGCCTTTGCTTCCCTCATTAAGCAGCATTGACTCCTTCTTCCATCTTTCCAATCAGGATGTAGACATTGCAGGTTCAGTTATGGACACTGCCATAAAGTGAGTCACACATCTTTTTTGGTTTCCCAGTGCATGTAAAAGTTACGTTTGCCCTATCCTGTGGTCTGTTAAGTGTGCCATAGCAGTATATCTAAAAGATGGACATACCTTACTTAAAAGATAGTTTGTTAACTAAAAAATGCTGTTGGATCATCTGAGCCTTCATTCAGGAAGTAATAATCTTTTTGCTGGTGGAGGGTCTAGCCTCCACGTTGATGGCTGCTGACTGTTTAGGAGGTGGTTGTTAAACATTGAAGTGGCTGTGGCAATTCTTAACATAAGATAACAATAAAGTTTGCTGCTTTGATTGACTCTTCCTTTCAGGAATATTTCTCTGTAGCATATGATGCTGTTTGATGGCATTTTACCCACAGTAGAACTTCTTTCATAACTGGAGTCAATCCTCTCAAACTCTGCCACTGCTATATCAACTAAGTTTATGTACAATTCTAAATCCTTTGTCCTTTCAACAGTGCTCATAACATCTTCACCAGGAGTAGATTCTATCTCAAGAAACCCCTTTTCTTGATCATCCATAATAACTCCTCGTCTGTTCAAGTTTGATCCTGAGATTCCAGCAGTTCAGTCTCATGTTCAGGTTCCACTTCTAATTCTAGATCTCTGGTTATTTCTACCACATCTGCAGTTACTTTCTCCCCTGGAGTCTTGAGCCCCTCAAAGTCATCCATGAGGGCTGAAATCGACTTCTTTCAAACTCCTGTTAATGTTGATATTTGATATCCTCCCATGAATTGTGAATGTTCTTAATGACATCTAGAATGGCAAATCCTCTCAAGAAGGTTTCATTTGACTTTATCTGTGAAGTGATGTGTTACTCACTTTATGGCAGTGTCTATAACTGAACCTGCAATGTCTAGAAGGTATGCCTGTACAGGTAAGATCCTGATTGGAAAGATGGAACCAGGAGTCAATGCTGCTTAATGAACCACTATCCAGGGCAGCTATAGCGTTGCAAAATGTACTTCTTAAATAATAAGACTTGAAAGTTGAAGTCATTTCTTAATCCATGGGCTACAGAATGGATGTTGCATTAGTAGCATAAGAACAGTATTCATTTCCTAGTACATCTCCATCAGAGCTCTTGGGCGACCAGGAGCATTGTCAATGAGCAGTAATATTTGGAAAGAATCCTTTTTTTTCTGAGCAGGGGCCTTAAAATAATGTTTAATGCTATAAACAGATGCGCAGTCACACAGGCTCTGTTGTTACATTTACAGAGCACAGGCAAGGGTAGATTTAGTCTAGTTCGTAAGGGCATGAGGATTTTTGGGATAGTAAATGAGCATTGGCTTCAACTTAAGGTCACCAGCTGTGTTAGCCCCTAACAAGAAGGTGAGTCTGTCCTTTGGAGCATTGAAATCGGGCATTGACTTTTCTGCTCTAGCTGTGAAAGTCCTGGATGTCATTTTCTTCCAAGATAAATGTGTTTCATCTACATTGACAATCTGCTGTTTAGCGTAGCTCCCTTCGTCACTGATCTCAGCCAGGGCTCCTGGATAC
>NW_003852450.1:2480862-2481456 GCF_000181295.1 Otolemur garnettii | reverse complement strand
CCAGGGCTCCTGGATACCTTGCTGCAGCTTCTCCGTCAGCGCTTGCTGCTTCACCCTGCACTTTTCCATTATGCAGAAGGCCTTTTCCCTCAAACTTCATGAACCAACCTTTGCTAGTTTCTGACTTCCCTTCTGCAGTTTCCTCACCTCTTTCAGCCCTCCTCGAGAGAATTAGGGCTTTGCTTTGAATTTGACTTTGGGTTAAGGGAATGTTGTGCCTGGTTTGATCCTTTTTTTTTTTTTTTTGAGATAGAGTCTTGTTTTGTTGCCCAGGCTGGAGTGCAGTGGCACAATTATAGCTTACTGTAGCCTTGAACTCCTGGACTCAAGTGCCTGATTTGATCTTCTATCTGGCCCATTACAACTTTCTCCACATCTGCAACAAAGTTGTTTGACTTTATCATTCCTCAAATGTTCACTGGAGTAGTACTTTTTTCCTTCAAGAATTTCTATTTGCATTCACAACTCGGCTAACTGTTTGGCACAAGAGGCCTGGCTTTCAGGTTCTGACAGGCCTTCCTCACTAAGCTCAATCATTTTCAGCTTTTGATCTAATGTGAGAGATGAATGATTGTTCCTTTCACACTTAGGGGC
>NW_003852450.1:2479136-2480035 GCF_000181295.1 Otolemur garnettii | reverse complement strand
GATTTTCATATCTCTGAAAACATTTCAAATCTTTGTTTCTCTTCAAACTCTCTTGAATTCTCTCCTTCTTATTCATTCTTTCAAGAGTAAACAGAAACCATCTGATGGCATTATCCTTGACTTCTTGCCAACAATTCTTCAGACCAACCTGTTTCTGTATCCATCATCTCTACTTCTTTCCTGTTACTTTGCAATGGAGATGTCCTCCTCATTTGAAAGGTAGCTCTTTCCCCTACCTGTATCCCAGGCCCTCCTGCTTTCTGAGAAACATGACTTGTCATCAGTTCTCCCTTCTCACTCCTCTATCTTCAAATTCTCTTCTCTAGGCCCAGTGTCTTGAAAGATCCTTCACACTTGTCACCTCCCATTTAATGTGCAACCAGCCATCTCCCAATCCCACTGCTCCTCAGTCTTCTTCCTACAGTCAACAGTAACCCCCACTTACTACACGTAGTAAGGGCTCTTTTGTCTTGATCTTACTTGGCCTTCCTGCAGCCAACCATGCTGCCTTTCGTGAAATAGCTCCTTCACCTGTCCTCAGGGATGCCAGTCTCTCTCCTCGTGTTTCTTGTGACCATTCAGGCCACTCATTAATGATTCTGAGTTCTCCAGGGCTGGGTGCTGGGCCCTTTCCTCTTCTATTTCTACACTCCATCCCTTGGTCGTCTTATCCACTTCTATGATTTCACTTATCATTTTTTCCCTTAATTGGTAGGTGATACAGAATTTAGGGTAGAACAAAGACCAAAGAACACACTCCGTCAGGATTTACTTTAATTCACAGAATAGCTGAGTAAAAACAGCTGAAGAGATGACAATCTACTGTATGACTTTTTTTTTCTTTTACAAAAGTTTATTCTGAAGTGTATAATAGGCTCTGAGACAACACTTCATTTTTG
>NW_003852450.1:2469821-2479098 GCF_000181295.1 Otolemur garnettii | reverse complement strand
TTGCCTCAGCCACAAGGAACAGCTTCCTTTTGTGCCACCTGTGGTCAGGGTTCCTTCCCCACAGCCTTCCCTTTTAGCTCCTCAGGTTTCTTTGGCTCCTCTTTTTGTATCTTTTTGAACATGAAAGTCCTGGATCTTCCTCATTTACCTCCTGGGTCTACTTCTTGGGGCTGTTGTAGGGGATTTTTTGCCACCTTTGCAGCCAGACATGGCACTGCCTCCCCTTCCCCAGACCCTGCCACTGGACCCTCACTTGTCATCTTTGGATCAATGAAACCCACATGTTTATCTCCAGATTAGATCTCGATGCCCATCTGACCACATGTGCAAAATCTAAGGTACCTCCAACTCATCAGGGCCAACGAAGAATGTGTCACCTTCCTCTTCAAACCTGCTTCTTCTCTACTCAGCTGTTCGGGCCAAAGTTCAGGGTTCATCTTGGCGATTACCCACTCTCACCTAAATAATTGCTGAATATTTGAACCCTTGCCCTTCTTTCAATTCCTACTTATTGCCACCTTAGTCTAGACTACAATTTCCTCTTGTCTGAACTGGAAGCAAATAACCCCTAATGGGTCTTATACAGAAGGTAAGTATTCTCTTCTCTACTTAATAGTCTTTGAAGGCTTTCCTTTGCTCTTGATTAAAGTCTAGAAATTTTACTATGGCCTACCATCCCAGAACCATCAGACCCCTGTCCACTTCTTTAAGCTTATCTTAAATCTGCCCCTCTCACGCATAGTGTCCCTCATTTTCTGGGATTCATCTTTTAGTTTCTTGAACAGTTTAAGCTTTTTCCTACCTCAAGGCCCCAGAATGTGAGATGGGATAGTGAAGGGAGAGGGCCCAGGTTCCAGCTGCATTGTCAATCAGCACAAATTTACCCTTTAGAGCTAAACCCTTTCCCTCTGTTTTTTTTTTTAAGTTCTAAGAGTCTTTAAATCCACATCTCACTCTGCTTCCAGTTACCTCCCTCTTCACACAGCCAGCTCCTACTTAGACCTCATGTCCAGCTGAATGTCACCTTCTCATGAAAGCCTCCCCAACCCTGAGTGTAGGGTTAGATGCTTTGTTAACTTTCCTACTTCTGATGAATAGAAATTGTCACAAATAGAATTGTATAGTTAACTTTATAATGTCTGTTTCTTCCACTTGTGTTAAATCTGTGAGGGCAGGGCTCATGTCTGTCTTGGTCACTCTAACATAGTGCCTAGAGCAGAGTAAGTTCTGAATGAATAAGTGTGTATCTTGTAAGAATTCTGACTTGGGACAGAGGTCGGGGGAAACCAGTCTGCCTCTGTTTTGATTTGGGTATTGTCATTGGTATTGTCATTTGGTATTGGTATTGATTTTGGCATTGCCTTTTGGTATTATCAGACATGAATGTAGAGATTTTATGTAAGGAGATGAGATTCGTTATTTAAGGCTGCATACTAGCCAAGTTACTAATTCATCCCTGGTGGAGAGGGTATGATAGGGTCAGTTTGGGGAAATGACATCCCCCCTCTAAGTGATCTAGGATGACTTCAAAGAGACATGAGATTCTGAACTATATATTGCATAAATCTTAGGCTCTGTTATGGAATGGCTTCTTCACCTTGCAAAACATGTTTTTTTCCCCTCAAATAATGGTAAGAAAAAAAGCAGAGTAGTAAGATGAATTCTCATATTTCGGATTGGTAGTAGATAAGGAACGATGATGGAGAATGAACATGTATGAGCAGAGTCCAGTGTTGTAATCAAAGTTTCTACAGGGCTGATCTAACCTACACGTAATGTATGTGTAACTCTTAGTGCTCTGAATGACAATTAGGCATCTATGTGAAACAGTTCACTGAATTTATGCAACTCTAGGGGCTGTAAATCATATATTTGTTTTTACTTCACCAAGCCAAGCATTTCTGAGACCAACTTTAGGGAATTTAAAGTAAGCACTCACAAAAAACCAAACAAACAAAGAAAACAAACAAAAGTGAGGTTATTTCCTTTCTTTCCCTTTCAAATGCAGGAACAAATCATTTTCTTTTTCACCCAGAACTGGTGGGCAGGGAGGCAAAAAGCATTATAAGGAAAGTCCAGGTCTAGCACAGGTGCAACGTATGTATGTCCAGCTGTTTCTCACGGTGTTAGCACTTACCTTCTACCTGCTTCACTATGGGCATCGTCCCAGTTACTAAGGGATAAAGCTGATTTTATTATTTATTCTATTCCAGGAGTTTGACATGTATTCATGCCTTTATTTTTTATGACAGCAACATCTTGAAGAAATAATTACTCTTTCCATGTTACAGAGAACACTGAGGTAGGTGATGCCTCGAGATTATGCAGCCAGTAGGTCAGAGGCATTAAATAATGGACTTAGCACCAAAATCGATCAGATTCCAGAGGCTGTGAATATTGGCCCTGTGCTGTGGAGTCGGAGGTCAGCTGTGTGCTTAGGTCTTTTAGTTCCCTATGTCCTCTCCAGCCTGGGTGTCAAAGAGGCTTCTGGAAGCTCAAGGCTAGGAGACGAGAGCTGTTGATGATACACAGATAACTGGAAACTGTCAGGAACATTACTGATGTAGACTCTATAGGCATAAGATTGTGTCCTGGAGGAGGGGTCAAGTGGGAATGAAGGAAGCAGAGACTGGCATTGGAAACTATGGGCTTGAACAGAAATTAGAAGTTATCTAATTTAGTGGTTTTGAAGCTTTCAACCACAAAGGACTACTGCTATTAATTTTCCCCAGAGAGGTGGTGCCTGTAGCTCAGTGGGTAGTGTACCAGCCACATACACAGAGGCTGCTGGGTTTGAATCTGGCCTGGGCCAGCTAAAACAATAATGACAACTGCAACAACAACAAAAAAATAGCCGGGCATTGTGGCAGGCACCTTTAGTCCCAGCTACTTGGGAGGCTGAGGCAAGAAAATTGCTTAAGCCCAAGAGTTTGAAGTTGCTGCGAGCTGTGATGCCATGGCACTCTACCCAGGGTGACAGCTTGAGACTCTATCTCAAAAAAAAAAAAATTGTTTTTCCCCTGAGACTCTCTCCTTTAAAATATTTTGACTGCTTAAAAACATTTTAAAGAAATAATACCATTTTCTGATTTTGTTAATCAAAGACATAAAAGGTGACTACCAAATAGAACTTCTGATCAGCTTGAGATACTCTGTCTTTCCACACAAAGTGGATATGACTCCAGCCAGACAGGAAGAATCCCTTTTGAATGAGCCTATGCAGACTTATGGGAGAGGGTGGTGGTAAATTCACAATTTCCATTAGGGTCTCTCAAACTTTGGAAATTGCCCAAAGACAGCTTCTTTCCCACCATGAATGTCATCACTCTGTGGCCCCACGTTGGAAATCATTGATTAGATCCGTTTTCTTATTTTGTTGAGGTCATTGAGTCTTCCAAAGTCACCAAATGAGTTAGTGCCTAAAAGGGGTATTGAATAATATTATATGTCACCTGGGAGTCACTAGCTCCTAAGAGACAGAGTTATCTGGTTCATTCTGTAGCTAGTTCTGCAGCTTATAAAAATTCATGGATCTTCCCATCATTTTAAATTCTGGGCTTGTGTTCTATAATGAGCTCCTATTTCCTTAGAGTGTTATATCTGCTTTTCCCTAAATTGCCCCAGGCCTAAGCTGGTCCCCATACTCCTTTGTGAAATCCATTCCCGCAAGTGTTTTGAGAGGTAAGCATGTCTGTGAATAGGTAGTTTCTTCCCTTGAACCCACTCAGGTTTCTCCTCTTTTTTTTTCATCTCTGATATCATCCCTTTTCTTATGGATTGTGTCCTGTTCCTCAGATGGAAGGATCTGTTTGCTTCTTATCTAATTTCTGCTAGTGGCTACATAAGGTAACCATACTGTCATCCCACACTGCCATCTCACCCTCCTCACTGTGATCCCACCCTCCTTACCTCAGCAGCCAGGACCACAAACAAACGGAGATTCCTATTGTCCACTGTTATCTAAACTCTGAGGTGAGGGGACAGAACAGACATGGGGGTAGATGAGGTGGTTGCTGCTCTTCTTAGTGAATAAAGTTTTGTCCAAAACACATATATACCTTCATACCTGAGATTTCATTTGGCCCTTTTAGCAAACCTGGTATGTTGATCATCTCAGGCTGCTAAAGCAAAATACCATAGACCGGGTGGCTTAAACTACAGAAAGTTATTTTCTCACAGTTCCAGAGGCTGGGAAGTCCAAGATCAAGGTTCTGGCAAGGTAGGTTTCACTCTAAGTCCTCTTCTTTTGGCTTGTAGGTAGCTGCCATCTTGCTGTATGTTCACACACCTTCTTTAAGTGTGCTGGGGGAAGAGGGTAAGCTCTCTGATGCCTCTTCTAATAAGTGGACTAATCCCATCATGAGGGACCCCATCCTCATGACCTCATCTAACCTAATCATGCCCCATAGAACCCCCACCTTCAAATACCACCACATTGGGGGTTAGGTTTCAATATACGAATTTTGGGGGAAGGGACACAAGCATTCAGTTCACAGCACCTGGGAAGAAGTTTTGCTAGTTTCCCAGATGAGGAACCAAGGCTCAGAGAAGTAAACATATTAGACTGAACCTATGAGAGGGGACTGAAGATAGTATTGTCCATTATGATGTCTCTTTGATATGCACTGATGCCTACCCACCTCCTCCCCTTCCTCCCACCCAGCTTGAAGCACAAAGCTATTTATTCTAAATTCTTATAAAGGTGTGACAGTTCTAAAATATGTGCACACAATGTTTTATACTCTTCTCTTCAGAAGGTGGAATCTAATTATCTTTCCCTTGAATGAGGGCTATACATACTGACTCAGTTCTAACACATAGAATATGGCAGAAATGGTTGTGTGAGATTTCTGAGATTAGGTCATATAAGATAATGCAACTTCCTCCTTATTCTCTCTCACATCATTGGCTCTGGGGAAGACAGTTGCAAGGTCCTGAGGCTACCTGACAAGCCCTATGGAGAGGAAAGAAGGCCACCTGCCAATAGCCAGAGAGAAACTGAGGCCTCTTACCAATAGCCATGTGAATGAACACCCTTAGAGGGGAATCTTCTAGCCCAGTCAAGCCTTCAAGTAATGGCCGCCCTGGCCTTCATTTTGGCAACAATCTCAGTAGAGCTCCTAGTTGTCACTTCTGATCATTGACCTACAGAAACTATGAGATAATAAATGTTTGTTATTTTAAGTGGCTAAATTTGGGGGGCAGCGATAGATAAATATAGAGGGAAAGGTATTTTATGCTATACTCAGTTCTTCATTCTCTACGTTACCCATGTGGCCAGGTGATAGTGACATTTCCCATGCTTCTGAATAACCAAAGGGCTAAAGACAAAATTAAAAGAGAAATTAAAAAACATATTGAAAATAAATGAAAATGGGCACACAACCAAAAACTATATCTCAATTTTTAATGAGACATACGATAATGTTAGAAAAGAATAATGCAGTAATTTATGTATAAAAATGATACATAAGAGTATAGAATAATTACTAAGACCAGGGCCTCTGTCATTTAACAACAGCTTGATGACCAAACATAAATTATATAACTTCTCTGGGTCTCATTTTCATTCTAATACCACCTAGTTTTACCTAATAACTAATGATCTAATACATGTCAAATACTTAGCAAAGTAGCCAGTAAATGACTTAGGTCAATGTTCATATTATTATTAATATACATATTAGGTATACTGGGCCAGTGATAAATTGAAAGTACAAACCCTATGGGGGGCCTAGGTCCCCACAACCTTTGCTGGGATCTGCACTGAGGGCAGTTGATGTGAGAAAAACCCAGACTCTGTTATCTCAGATGAAATAACTGATGGGAGCCTGTGAGAGGCTTACAGTATAGTTAGCAGCATCTCAAGTGCAACTAGCAAGCACAGCTCTAGCCCAGGCATCCTCAAACTATGGCCCGTGGGCCACATGCAGACCGCCTAGGACATTTATCTGGCCTGCCAGGTGTTTTTGCCACTGCTGCCTGTCCTGCTTAGCAGCTGACTCATCCCGGGGCCTGAAGTCCGGTCCTCCAATGGTCTGAGGGACAGTGAACTGGCCCCCTGTTTAAAAACTTTGAGGACTCCTGCTAGCCCATTCTCCTACCTATAGGCTTCTTTAGTCAATCAAAAATCATAAATCATATTGACAGTCTAATGCATAACCTTAAGTTATTCAAAGCAAGGCACCCCAGGTAATCCCTAACAGTCAGAAGAAGGGAAGCAAAGGAAAGAAAAATCATGCAGGTACACCATGTGGTTGCAACATATGCTTTATAAATTGGGGATAAACTTGCCTAACTCACTTCAGTGATTTCTATCTATCCCTGGGCAGGACTCAGGTGATAGTAATCTTTGGTTGTTAGGCATTCTGTTCTCAGCCACCAGATAACAATCAGGCCGTCTGCAGCACCTGAAGGGGTTGGCTGCAGGATCCTGGACTCTGGCCAACAAGACACTCAGAATTCTAGCTCTGAGGATGCTGAGTGCCAGATGTCCTGTTAGACCACAAGGCTATTGCTAGCCTTGAGGGGTTTGAGGAACTTGGACTCTGGTCAACAGTCCCTCCAGAAATGCCTGGCCTAGCCTACACTACAAACCTGACCCCCACAATACCCCTTTCCTTTAATAAAAACAAAAATAATCAATTTTCATTTTATTTGTTGCAGAGAAAAGTAAGGGAATATTGAGGGAGTCTTCAAATTGGGGCACCATCATTGTTTGGGTAGTTGTGCATCTGAACAACCAGCATTGCTTCAGCTTGAACAGCTTTGGAAACAGTTGGCAGATGACATTTAGCAACATGAAAAAACAACCAAAATAATTGATGAAGTGTCAAAAATCCAGATTCTTAAGCAGACCAGAAAACCATGTTTGGGGTTTAAGCGAATTAGCTACATTGTCAAGATGTTTGTTTGTTTGTTTTCGAGCATCATCTGGTAATTTTTTAAATTGTTTAGTGAACTGAATGGAGCAGATTGAGAAGTTACTGCATGTATGTAGGGTTTGGAGGTGCATACCCAGGGGTCCTCAAACTTTACTTCATTGGTTCTGTCCCCAGTTGCCCATAGTAGGGATTGTTTGGGCCTAAAACTTGAGAATAATGACCATGTGTAATCACATGGGGGAGAAAAAGTAAAACTATTCTCCATATTTCCTTTTTAAAAGGAGTACAAGGAGGTTGTACAGAAGGCTGCTGGATTCTTAAGAGCAGTACTGCTAGGCCAGGGTTCCCTTCTTTGGGAGCCTTCTAATAAACATAAGGCATAGTAAATTCCCACGTTTGACCAGACTCAAGAATTGATAGTCTGGTAGTTCCTCAATTTTCTAATACCCAATTTCTGGCAAATAATCTTTGGTAAAATTTGGAGAGGAACAGTAAGTCCAAGTTAAGACTAAAGCGGGAGATCTTGGCCGGATCTTGGCCGGATCAAGGATGATCACAGACAGGAATGGATAGCTTATGAAAACCTTTCCTGAAATGGTTTCCTCCCACTCCCACAGTTTGAAGGAATATTTGATATGAAATGTCAGTTAATTTAGAGCCATTGTGGTACATATAATTCATATACCACTGAGGCCTACGTAGGACACAGTAAGGAAGGTCAGCTGAAGTGTATTCTGTATTCTTGTGGACATAGAAGTAAGCCTTCTGTTAAAAAGGACCAGCTTTGAGTCAGCTTATGCCATCCATGGCTAACTGATAGCTCTCACAATATTTTGAACTACAATCCAATAAAAGTCCGGAGGGCAGTAACCAAGTTCCTCTGGTATCGTGGGAATCACTGGTTGATATTGGGGGTTCTGGGTCTTCCCACATGATGGGAGAGAGAAGAGGGGGTTCTTTTTTATTTTGAGACAGAATCTCACTATGTCACGATTGGTGGAGTGCTGTGGCATCATAGCTCACAGCAACCTCAAACTCTTGGACTCAAGTGATTCTTTTGCCTCAGCCTCCCAAGTAGCTGGGACTACAAGCACCTGCCACAACACCTGCCTTTTTTTTAAATTCAGTCATTTGTACATAGATCATAAATACATTTATGCCATTATGGGATTCAATGTGTTGCTTATTTGTACAAATTGGAATGTTTACATCCTACTAAACAACATAGCCTTCACCACTTTAACCCAATTACAGGATTAAGACATTTGTGTTCTACACTTGATAGATCCAACTTGTACTTGCAATATGCTCCATAGGTGTGGTCCTACCAACCCTCCCTCTATTGACCCACCCCCCTCCCTTCCCCTCTCCCTCCCCTTCCCTCCCTCATCCTAGGCTATAGTTGTGTTTCATTTTTCACATGCATGTTTGAGTGATTGTAAATTGGTTTCACAGTAGTACTGAGTACATTGGATTTTTTTTTTTCCATTCCTGAGATACTTTACTCCTGCCTTTTTTGGTTGTTGTTGTAGTTATCATTATTATTTAGCAGACCTGGGCTGGGTTTGAATCCACCAGCCCTGGTGTATGTGGCCAGTACCCTAACCACTGAGCTAAGGGTGCTGAACCAAAAGAAGGGGTTTTAACAAGTAAGCCCAATATAAATGAGGCAGGTTACTTACCTCGGTACTTACAAGACTTACCAAAAAGGTTAGAATGACTAGAATAATGAAGATTACCTGATTGGCTTGAAAATTAATTGAGATCTTTATTAGCATGGAAAGGAAAAGATTTTCTGGAGTCATGGAGGGCTCTGGTGTGTTTTGGCAGGTATCCACAAAGGCCCTGTGGGAGACAAAACTGCTGTATACCCGCTTCCCCATGATAACAGCTGTCCTGGGCCCAGCCATTGAGGACCACCGATGGCTCTTTACACAACACTACAGTTTTAGGCCCCTTTTCGGGTGGGCTGAAATGCTTTTCAGCTGCTGTACTACCTTGGTGAGAACAATTAAAAAAATTAAGGGTGAGGTGGCGCCTGTGGCTCAAAGGAGTGGGGCGCTGGCCCCATATGCTGGAGGGGGTGGGTTCAAACCCAGCCCTGGCCAAAAACTGCAAAAAAAAAAAAAAAAAAAAAAAAAAAAAAAATTAAGGGTGAAAAGTGGTTTGTAAATTTGTTCTTGTAGCGTTAACCTGTCTACCATTCTCACCCTTTTTGGTTTGGTTAATTGATGTTTTAGAACGTCATGAGAACATTCTATAATTGCTTGACCTTTTGGATTATGAGGAATACCAGTAATGTGTTTAATGCGACATTGTTGACAAAATAGGGAGAAAGAGTTGGAAGTAAGGGCTGGACCATTATTAGTTTTTAATTTGTTGAGGAAGGCCTA
>NW_003852450.1:2439690-2469709 GCF_000181295.1 Otolemur garnettii | reverse complement strand
TTCTTTTACATGTTTGGTAGATTCACCATTTTGGCAAGTGGCATGAACATACCTGAGCAAGTGTCAATGCAAACATGACTATACTTAAGTTGGCCAAAAGGAGGGTAATGAGTAACATCCATTTACCACAAATTAACAGATTGTCAACCTTGAAGCTCAACTCCAGTAGGAGAAGGGGTGGAGGACTGTTGACATTGTTGGCAACCCCAGACAATGTCATGGGCTTGAGACAGTAATTTGGAAGGCACTAGTTAATGCTCATGGACTTTGATGGAAGTATTGGTGGGTTGAATAGCAGCTCAAACTGTGGCATTAAAAAATTCTACATGTTTCCTTTAGTGTGATTTGTTTCCTTTCCGTTCAGTGTGATTGTTTCCTTTTGTAATAGGACCAGGGAGGTTAGACTGAGAATGGACATGGGTGGATAAATACAAGGTGTTTTCTTTTCCATAATCATTGTTGAAGGGAAGAAAATAACTTTTACGAGCTGATTGCTGAATGAATGCATCAGCAATAACTTCAATGGTGTGCACGACATATGAAGAGTCAGTGATGATATTTAAAGGTTGTAAGGAAAATAAAGTTAATGCTAAAATTCTACCCTTTGGGTGGTGAAATGGCCAGTCCTGAGAGAATGTTTCCATTACTTCTCTCCATTCCAAGTCACTATGCCCTTGCCTGTTTTTTTTCCTGATACGACAATAAAAACAGTCAGAGCTTCTTTTATGGGAATGGAAGCAATAGGATTAAATTGAGTTATGGGAAGCAGTTGAAGTTCACACCAACTTTTATGAGGAGGGTTACTTGAGTTTGGCCTTTATAATAAGAGGGAAATATGTAAGTAGTACTAAAATATCACAAGTTAATTATATGGATCTGCCAATGATGCATCCAGCTGTTTCTGGAGGAGGGGGCCCCACAGATGGGCGTTAGGTTTTACAAAAAGTCCTCCAATTGGTATATTAATACCTTCCACTAAAAACAAATTATAAGTGTAAGTTAAGCCAATTAGATTTACTCTCTTAGCAGCACAAAAGCTGTGGAATACACAAGGGATTGTATTTTATCTTCTACTCCAGAGATGGAGATAGGAGAAGAAAATAGAGATTCTAAAATTCAGGGAGAACAGAGGCAGTGGCCTTGGTGTTAATAGAGAGAATGTTACTAGAGGCTTAATCATTTTTCTTGTCTGGGGAGAAAGCCTCTAGGTGTTCTCTGTCTCTGAAAGATTTCTAACACTTGTAAAGTTGAGGCCCTTTTATAAGCTTTTGGAGTTTGTGCCAAATAGCAGGGATTAACTGGGAATCGAAGTGCACTGTTAAGATAAAATGTTCTTCCTTAATGTCAGGATCTAAGTCAGACAGGAGGGAGTCAAAAGAGAGACACCTTGCAATCAGTGGCCTGGAATAGGCCCTGAAGCTGCGGTTTATGATTACATTGTTTTCAGGAAAGAGACCATTCCATTTTTACATGAATTGGCTAGAGAGAAGAGGGGAAAAAAGTGAAAGTAAAGTGGCCATGGAAAGATATCTTACAGGTCTGTCCCCATATTCGATCTCCCCAAGGCGTCCAAGGCCAGTAGTCCTTTGGCACTCATCCTTCCCTTTAAGTTTAGGGAGATTGGGCCAGTGGCCTGTGAAATGAACAACTACCCAGTCCATTTGTATTGATCTGAGGGACCTCGGGAAGTTAATACCAGCAAGTCTTCCATATAGGGAGGTTAATACCAGCAAGTCCTCCCTACAGAGAGACAAGACGGAAAACAGAATTTAATGAGAAGGTAATTAGAAAGAAAAAGGACCCCTTCTATTTCTTGTTGGAACTTTGACTCACTAAATAAATGGGGGGGGGGTGAGATACCATTGCAAATCTCTGGCCAATATTAATAAAAATGGTTTAAACCGGAGCACACTAAACATTAAATAAAATATAGAAGAAGAAAGGAGAAATAGAAAGAAGTGAAAGATAGCTGCCTCAAAAATTGTTACACATGCCTGGTTCTTATAAAATGTGGTGGATAAGGGGCAGTGCCCCCCTTTTGTGTTTCTTTATTAAGAGGGATGTGTGCCAAAAGTGGGGAGGGGCTGAAAAATGAAGCAACTGATTGACACCCTAATGGGCAAGGCGTCGCCTTCCTTCTGGGCAGTCCCCTTCGGGAAACACTGGGGAGTTGCTGCAGCCAGTATCCTTCAGTTGAGACAGTCCTTCCCCAGCTAAATGGGACAATCAGTGGGAGAGAGGAGATGGGAAAGGCAAGTGTTCCCTGGCCTCTTAGCTACTGGCAGGACAATATAATCCCCCGACCAGGTGTGAACTCCCAGATGGAATCTCCTTATAAGGAGAAGCTTGGGGCGGACTGCCTTATGCTGTATGAGGTCCAGAGAGACAGAAAATGAACTTGAAGAGATATGGCACAATGTGAGAGGTATGCTTGGTGCAATATAGCAAAGGGCAGGGTCTAGTATTAAAATGAGGCAGCTAGAAAGAAGGAAAAATGGAAAGGTCTCACAGGCTGAAACCTGACTGTACGATTTTGCTGAGGGTCTCCAGGGCTATTCCCTGACACCCGTGTCCCTCACCTTGGATGAGCAGCTTTCTTCCCATTTTCCTGGGCTTGGGAGATCAGCACCAATGGCTTGCATCAGTAGGCAGATGAAGTTAGAATAGGGGTAAAGGTCCCTTTTTGTGGTGCCTCTTAGAACTGGGGTAAAAGTCCCTCTGTTCATGGTCCCTGCAGGCTTTGCTGGGATCTGCACCGAGGGCAGTTGATGCGAGAAAAAACTCAGACTCTTGTTATCTCATGAAATAACTGATGGGAGCCTACGGGAGGCTCACACTGTAGTTAGCAGCCATCTCAAGCGCAGCTGGCAAGTGCAGCACTGGCTCATTCTCCCGGGGGTGTCTTTATTCAATCAAAACTCATAAATTATTCAAAGAAAGGCACCCCACATAATCATTAACAGTCAGAAGAAGGGAAGCAAAGGAAATAAAAATGATGTAGTCACACCATGTAATTATGGCATATACTTTACAAATCTGGGATAAACTTGCTTAACTCACTTAAGTGATTTCTATCTGTGCCTGGGCAGGACTCAGGTGATGATAATCTTTTTCTAGGCAGTCTGTTCTTGGCCACCAGATAACAATCAGGCCATCTATGGCACCTGAAAGCTGGAGGGGCCTAGGATCCTGGACTCGGGTCAACAAGACACCCAGAATTCTAGCCCTGAGGCTGCTAGGTACCAGACGTCCTGTGTAGACCACCAGGCTATTGCTAGCCTTGAGGGGTTTGAGAAACTTGGACTCTGGTCAACAAGCCCTCCAGAAATGCCTGGCCTAACCTACACTGCAAACCCGACTCCCATACCTGTGTATTCTCTTAGATTAATCTATGATCAAGTGATAGTTTAAAGAGATGACTTAATATGGTAGTTCAAAAAATTTGAACTTCTAATATGATCTACAGAATGTTAGATCATTGAACCCCAATAAGCAAATATAACACTGATAAAAATTTCTGAGTGTCTTTTCTTCTTATAGAAAATATCAATAATAATGCTGTATACATACCATATATACCTGATACATACCTAATACCAAGTAGCTCAAAATAAGTACTTAGTACATTGTAGTTATTGTTAACATCTTATCAGCTGTGTGGCTTTTTTTTTGAGACAGGGTCTCATTCTGTCACCTTGGGTAGGAGTGCTATAGCATCACAGCTCACAGCAACACCAAACTTTTGGGCTCAAAAGATTCTCTTGCCTCAGCCTCCTAAGTAGTTGGGACTATAGGTGCCAGCTAGAATGCTTGACTGGTTTTTCTATTTTTTGTAGAGGTAGGGTCTCGCTCTTGCTCAGATTGGTCTAGCGTTCCTGAGCTCAGGTGATCCACCCACCTCAGCCTCCAAGAGTGCTAGGATTACAGGTGTGAGCCACCATGCCCAGCCAGCTGTGTGGCTTTCTTCAAGGGAGTTTATATTTGTTTCAGATGCCTACTCCCCTTGAACGAGGCACCAACCTGCAACTTGAGTTAGTGTGACTTGTCTGGCAGGGAGTCCTAACTGTCCAGGCGTCCCCAGGCGGGGACTCAGGCCTTCTCCAGTTCAGTATAGAGAACCTCAGTGGAGAGAGCATCAGTCCCTCTCTCTTCCTTTTCTGCTACCCTGCATTCCTTCTAACCTTTCATCTCAGAATTTCAGCTTTGATGTTTCCCACTTCCTTCCTATGGTTACTTTAACCAAAGTGACTCAGGTCTTACCGAAAAACTGACCACAACTAGTCAGCTCCCACCCCCAGCCAGGGCTGCCTTGGCAGAGCTAGAGTGTGAGAGGGACCAGTGTTTACTCAGCTCATTCTTTCCCCTATCTCCTCCAAGTCATGGGGCTTTGAGTAGGGCTTCCCTGGCCACCATGCCCCTCCCAACGGGCACAGCTAGAAGCCATTGTCTGGGGCTCATGGAGGGGACAGAGGAGCAGCAGCTTGAGTCTTGGGCATCCTATCAACTGGGCTACTTTGCTTATATTCAGCTCTATTGGGTATAGCCCTGTTGTCTCCGATCCCAGCTCAAAGAGGATTCAATAGGTGGTTTTAATTGTGATAACAACCAACTGTATGTACTGAAATCTCCAGGGACCATGTCAGCACTGTATCTAAATCATCAGGATAACCCAGGCAAATTAGTATTCACCCCCTGGACCCTTGGAGCTTGAAGAAACAAAACCAAAGAATCCCTCCATACACACAGGGGTGTGCGCGCGTGTGCACACACACATACTAAAAACTTCCCCCGCTTGCTTTTCTAATTTTGATATGTACAGACTCTCTTCCATAGCCTTGAAAATCTGCAAGATCTTTAAGGATTTCGGGATAGAGCCTTAAACGATGGAGTTATGGGAAGACCATGGTGGTCTTTGTTGTTGGCTTTTGAAGTGTAAATGTAGCTCTCCCCATCTGGTTTGGAGTCTTCCCTCTCTCCAAGAATAGGGTAGCTAGCTTCCTTTCTCTGAAATGCAGATTTCATTTAGCCATTCTCGTTTGTCTTGGAAGCCATGAGGCAACAATTTTAGTCAGACAGGAATCAATGGACACCAGAACATGATTTGAATAACATCCATTTATTTATTCAAAATTAAAATCTGCTATGAAGACAGACAAACAATTTAACATTCCCAGAGGAATTGTATCATTTCTAGTTAAAACTGAGTTCTAGTAGAACCAATTTAAAAGTTGCTATAAATAACAAGCTGGCCACAGCTTTCAAGAATGAAGTAGTTGGGGGATGAGGTCAGGGGAATCCCTCTGAGCTGCTGGAAGGTTAATCATCAAAGGGCTCCCTAGTTTCTCTTCCTAAGAGGGTCAGAGTCTGTAATACCCCAGGAGCCCCAGGCCCAGAGTCAAGAGAAATTAGAGGGAGGTCAGGGAAAACAGCCCAATAGCTATGAAGCATGGTCAGGCTTGGAATGGAAGCTTCAGTTCGCTCCCAAAGGAATACTTTTTTCCCCCTTATATAACTCATAATTTCTCTTAAAACGCTCCTATATCATAGGGTATCTCCCTATGGAAACAGCTTAAACATAGGTAAAAGTAATAAATATCAAAAAACATTATAACATAGGGCTTCTGTCTAAATAGTTCACAGAGAAGCTCAGTAAATAAATAGAGATGGGAGTTGAGGTATCAGAGGTAATAAATATCCTAGGAGAGAGGTACAACAAGGTTTCCCAAGGAACTGGGCTGGCTATCCCAGAACATTGGCTCAGATTTTGGAGATCTCCAATTTATGTCCTAGAGTTCAAAGAGTTGCCATGTTGGTCATTTCAGTCTTTCATCTTCCTTGTCATGTAGGTTTCTATGTAGTTGATGAAGATGTCGAACTCACTCATGGCTTTGTAGACACCTTTCTCTTGAAGCTGGGTAGGGAAATAAGAAACATTTAATTAAAACCCCATCTAGGACTAAATGGGTTCCCTTGCACAGGGATAGGCATAATTCATAATGTCAGGTGAGCCCCAGGACATGTCCAGCTGCCTTAGGAAAGGCAGTGCATGGACCTTTTCTCTTCCCAGCCTGAGCGCAGCTGTCAGGTAGCAAGGGGACCACACAACTGGGTTGGCTATCCTGGAACACTGGCTCAGATTTTGGAGATCTCCAATTTATGTCCTGAAGTCCAAAGGGTTGCTGTACTGGATGTTTGCAAAGCACAGCCTTCAAAATGCTGCCTTTTAAAGAATTTTAAAGGCCATGTATTCACATGGTGCTTATGCAAAATTTGATGAAAAGATATTGGAGGAAGTACTTTAAAAGCACGACAGTGCGTCTAGAGAGAAAAGTGCCTTCTTCACATCTGAGCTCTCCCACCAACACTGAGCAGGACCTGCCCTGCTATTCTGGCTTACTGTCAGGAGATTCATGTCCCCCTGGTGTTGAAACCCTGCCCAGTGTCTGGCCTCAGCCCACATGCAGGGCATAGGCCACACGATTTCTGGGAAATGGTGTTTAGGAGCTTCACGAGCAGCTGGAAGTGTGAAACCCCATTTGGTTTGGGAGTTGACATTCTCAGGCACCTTGGGAGTCCAAGGGGCAGATGGAAAATGAGCTTGAATCAACTACGGATAGGTGAGAATTCTGTTTCCTGCTCCTTTCAGGCCGAACTCCTAGGTGTGTTTGTGTGTTCACATTCACGTGTCAGCTTCCTGCACGTGTGAGTTCAACTTAGATTCCCAACAAGCTACTTTCTGTACTTTCTGTTTCCTTTGTCACTCTCCCCAGCACCTAGCTCACTGTGTTCATAGGCTGGCTGGCCAGCTCAACCCACAAGCCTGCAAAGGCACAGTGCAGTCATTTAGAAACCCCAGAGACACTTAACAGAAAACAAATATAACTGAGGAGCCGGCTCCTCACTGGCTGAGGCGGTCACACCACTTGTCAGGTTCCCATGCCCCTCCAGTTGAAGGAGGGGCCTGCCGACACCTGCCACCCTCTACCCTTTGGGGAGCGGGCAGAGACTGTGCCCTGCAAGCCCTCTCTGCCGCATCTAAGCTCACCTTACTGAAAGTGCTCTTCACCTGCTCCACTGCCTTGCTCTTATTTTCACAGGGAAGAAATCGGTGCTGTGGAAAAAAAGAGAAAGTGGTGATCACTTTAGCTCCTAGCTCCCATAGTCTACGGCACTAACAAGCTGGTAGCATGAAGAGGGGGCCTCCCTTCATGGCTCCCAGGGAGAACTGAGCCCTGCCTCGTTCTTACCCACTGGCCCCTTAACCACAGCCCAGGGAGTTGAGATGCGTTTCCCTGGAAGCCACTGAGATGTTTGCAACGTTTGGAGGACAACCCAGATCTTGGGTTTCCTTATCAGAGCTCCCTGGTGTCTCCTGGAGTGCTGAGCTAGGCATTCTTCATCCCGTCCTTTTTGCCTCTCTATCCTGTCCCTGTCCTTCTGTTGCAGCTACCAAGGCTGATGTCTAAGCATCTGAGGAGCAGAAACACAGTCCTAGCTACGGAGACCAAACCCTTTGCATAGCCCTATCCTGTAAACAGAGACCAACTGATTTTCCAACATCAGGAAGAGAACAAAAGAAATTGATAATGATGGAGGGTCTCATTTCAGTTAGAGAAATAAATTATCTGGGGGAATTATTCATAGACACCAGCTTGGGGCTGAGGACCTTCCTAAAACACCAGAGGAAATCCTGTCAGACAGCTGGAGACCGTAAGTTTGAGAATAGAGGTGAGTGATGATTAACTCTGCTTGGAAGTCTTCACTTCCCAGCCCAGGGGCGAGGTCTAAAGGGATGAGGAGCCTTGGCTGAAGCACTGGGCCCCTTTCAAGAAGAGAGAGGGGAGTAGTTAATAACCCACAAATGACTCACAAATAACAGGAAAGCTGTTTGCAAATCTTCACATGTAAATGCCTAGCAGCCACCCCCACCCCTGAGAGCAATGAGGCGCAAGATCTGACTCTGGGCACCTTTCTGAATTCTTAGCTGGTCCTGCCAGACTCTTATCTTTGGTGTGTCTCTGGATGTGAGTGGCCCTGCTGGCCCGTAGGAGATGGTATGCTGGGGATTGTTGCCAAGAAAGGAACTGTTACTCACACAGCGCCGCAGCCTCAGCCTGAGATTCTTCAGCTTTTCTCCTAGGGAGTTCACATGCTCTTTGATGCCTGGTTCATGGTTCTCAGCCTGTGGCATCACCTCTTCCAGGTAAAACTGGATCATCTCAGACAAAGCTTGGCAACCCAGATAACCCTAAGGGAAGGAGCCAAAGGTGGGGCGGTGACTGGGAGGAAGGGCTGCTGCTACAACTAGCTTGAGAGGACAACTTTGTCCTCTGGATCTGCCTTTCCCAGCTGCTTCTCCCCAGCACCGAGCCCCTCATAACCCTTGCTGCCCGCTATGTGCTGAGTTAAGATCTTTCCACTTCTCCTTTTCAAAGTGAAGAAAGCAGACCCAGCTCCCTGCCGTCAGGAAGCAGAGCCTCCCTTCTCTAATCACAGTGCACGCTCCTTCCACCCCCTCGTCCGTCCCTTCTCGTACCTTAAAATCCTCCAGCAAGGACTCGTTTAACAACATGTTGTCCAGCTGATCCTTTGTTTGCTGCAAGGAGAACAAAAGGAGCGTGAACTTGAGGTTGAGAATAATACCTGAGATGCATGTCTTTCTAATGCACTTTTATTTTATAGAATTTTTGATTTTTAATCAGTGTAGGACCGTTTTAAAAACAGGATTCAATGGTGCTGGAAGCATTAGTTAAATCAGCGTTCCAGTGCCACTGGAATCAAGTTGTTTTTAAAATCTGGCCGATTTGGAAGCAAAGGCAAACGTTTGACTCAGTCCTGGTCTTCTTTCTGCAGACCCACATCAGATTTGAAGGGACAACTATGTTAACCCCTCAGTGCCTTGAGCCCCCTCTTGTCTTCTGCTCTTTGATTTTCTTTCTCCCTACTGTGGGTACACCACTCCACCCTGGAAAGCGTTCTGGGGATGGGAAGCATTTCTTAATGCAGGTTCCCCCAGGTATGGTGCTTTCCCACATCATCAGCCTTTCAGGTCTGGAAATACTCTAAGCAGAGGCAATTTATTCTTCCTTGCTACGGGACATAGGGAACATCTTTGCCTCTGATCAGACCCTCTTGATTTCTCCCAGCCACTTACGTATAGAGCTCCAGTAGAATCTCTAAAGATGTTTCTGAGCATGGGAGAAAGTGCATTTACCTTCTTAGGCAGTTTTTCCTGCATCTATGCTCTATCTTCTGGGGTTACCTTAAATCATTGAACCTATAGCTTAATCTAGGACTCTCAAAAATTGAAGTTTGGGGGATTGGATGCTAGGGATGGAGGAGGAGCAGAAAAAAGAGTCTTCTTATAGCTCCTGCAGAAGGCTTAGTGCAGGCAGTCCCAGGAAGAAAGAGAAAGGGCAGGTGGGAATTATACTCACAAAGAAAGTCTTCACCTTGCCAAAGGCATCTCGAAGCTCTCGGAGCATGTTAGGCAGGCTGGCCGGAAAGTGGGTGCAGCTGTTCTCAGACTGGATACTCTGGCCTTGGTGGGCTCCCACCCCAGCCAAGAAGACCAGGCAACATAGCAGTGCTAGGCTGGGCATGGTGGAACTCTCCTTCTTCTGCAAGTCTGCTTGTGGTTTTGTTTTGCAAGACCAAGCCCCTAATGTATAGACCTTCACCTCTCTGTCCCCTTTTTATATGTATGTGTCTTATTGAGGCCTCACCATTCATGAAAGCCACAAATTTCCTGGCAAAGCCCTCTTTTTTTTTTTTTTTAATTAAAGCTCCTCCCTTAGACCTCTCCATTTGTTGAGCTCAAAGATTTTAATTTTTGCATTGTAAGCGAAAGGACTGGGTTGATGATGAACTTCTGCAATGCTATTTTTAGTATGGGGTACCTCTTGCTCTTAAAAAAAAATTAATGTAAGCCTCTTAATAAAAAAAAAAAAGCTGATTTCCTGGGGAGAACAGCTGCTCCGTGTGTGGAGGCCCACAGCTGTGGGTTCCATTCACGTATTCCTAGGTCACAGTGACGTGGACAAATTGGCCATTCCAGAATATACCGGGATTGAGAAATAATTGGGTCCCCCCAACCTGGGTTGAATACCTAAGACTTCTCCTTGCTAACTTGGGAAGTCACCTTAGCTCTCTGGGCCTCAGTTTCCCCAAGTGAAAATGAGGGTGTGGGTTGAACATCTTCAAAGCTTCTTTTTGGGTCTTCCACTTTATGCTCGAAGACCCACCCTTGACAAGACTGAACTGGCTTCCTACAGCACAGACCGGAGTCCCAAGCTATGCTCCAGGCTCCTTCTCTGTTCCATTTAGATTCTGAGGTCCATGTCCTAGAACTTGGGGGAAGGTGGTAGGACTAGTCCACACCTCTTGAGAGCTTGTTACAGGTCAGGCAGGGAGTCCTCACCATGACCCTCACTGTCTCCCTTTTATAGAGCAAGCCGAGACACCACAGAGTCACCACGTAATGTGCACGAGGTTGCTCGGGTGTCTGTTTGCTTCCCTCAGCCTACTCTGCACTGTCTGTAGTAGATTGAAATCTAGATTAAATTGCCCCTAACATTTCTTTTAGTTATAAGTTTAGTTATTTAGTTGTAGTTATAAGTTTAGTTATTTAGTTGTAAGCTTCTATAGCCAGAATCTAAAGTTTAGAAGTTGTACAAATATCAAGGAACATGAGTCCGGATTCAATGAAGTCTGGTCAGCAGGTCCTGTCCCTGATTCCCTTTTCCAAAGCAGCCTTGGTTGTCTTGTTTTGAATTTGCTCGTGTGTGTGTGTGTGCATGGTGTGTGTACGTGTGCATGGCGTGTGCATGTAGGGTGGCCAGGCGGGGCTGGGATAAGGAGCGTTGCTCTACTTTTGGTTGAGGGGTGATGGAGACAGCGAGGTCAGGATTTCTTCAGACATTGAGAAAGTCTCCGGGGGTCCTTTGATTGCTTTGTCTTCCTTCTTCCCGGGGGATCCTTTCACTGCCCCACTTCAGAGAGTCCCTAGGGACTCTGTTCCTCTGTACCCAGGGCAAGTCACTCATCCTCCCTGTGCCTGTGTTCCACCTGTCCTGAGGAGGCAATAGTACCTGCCTTGCAGGGAGCTTTGGTTTAAGTAACAGGTGGACCCAGATGGAGGGCATCCCCAATATTTCTGCTATTTCCTCACCTTGCAGCATCAGCACAGGGACATTGCTGATGGCAGGGAGTCCTAAGCCTGCCCCACTGGTCGCTGTGCCAGGGTAGGTGCCCTGGGGCTCAGACAGTCTGGAATGAATGGAAGGGAAGGGCCGTGTGTCTGCTGTGACGACTTGTGGGGCAGGACCTGGGGACCTTGGCCTCTTCTCTCAGCCCTTCAGGAAATATCGATATAGAAACCTAAGAATTGTGAAGGGAGAAAGTTTTCTAGAAATTGGAAGGGAGCTAATTCAGGAATTTGTGCTCCTGACAGATTTAAATTGTTTTATTTTTAGTTTTAATTCTTTTACAATTTTTTTTTTTTTTTATTCAATCATAGCTGTGTACATTAAGGCAGTCAGGGGGTACAGTGTGCTGGTTTTATATACAATTTGAAATGCTTTCATCAAACTGGTCATCATAGCCTTCATAGCATTTTCTTAGTTATTGTGTTAAGACATTTATATTCTATACCTAGTAAACTTCACATGTACCCTTGTAAGATGCACCGTAGGTGTGGTCCCACCAATTACTCTCCCTCCTTTACGTTTTTTTTTTTTTTTTTGAGGTTTTTGGCCAGGGCTGGGTGAACCCGCCACCTCCAGCATATGGGGCCAGCGCCCTACTCCTGTGAGCGACAGGCACCACCCGTTCCTCCTTTAAAATTTTTAATTTTAAAATTTTTTATTTATTTTTTGAGACAGGGTTTTGTCTGGTTTAGCCTTTAGGGCTTACTCTCTCTCTGGGCTGAGTGTTCCAGGTGTAGACACAGCAGGACAGACCAGGCAGGCCAGGGTTCCTGAACCCCCTCTGAGGCTGTCAAGGTCCTCCTTGACCCAGACTGCATAAATCTCTCCTGCCTTTATTTCCCACCCTGCCCCATACTAACCTCACAAGGAAATCTATACTCCTACATTGCTGCTGTCCATGTGTACACCTTGTCTTGCCCAGTGAGCCATGAGCTCCCTGAAGCAGGACGCTGTATTGTTAAGCTTTCTGAATCTGGTATGTAGTACTGAGTCCTGCCCATGGAAGGGACCAGCTATACTTAAGATGGGCATAGCAGGGTGCCCTGTGTGCCTGGAGAATGCCATGCTAGCAAGGCTGGGCACAGGTCAAACCCTCAGAGGGAGAGAGAGAGAGCAATTTAGGGAAGCAGGTAACATCTCTTGCATTTTCTTCTTTAAGAAATATATATAAATACACATACTGTGTCAGGGAGAAGGGAGGTGTGTAGAAGCTGTTTATATCATTCTTTAATCCATAATCCATTGAGTAGGGTTAAGGTTAGGATCTGGCTTTTTTATTTGTTTTGAAGTGTGTAGCCACTTATCTCAAGCCACATTTGTTGAATAGCTGACCCTTTTCCTATTGATTTGAAATCATTATTCACTCTAACTTCAAAATTTCAGAATCTAAATGGTTACAGGTGTTTACTTAGCAAATGGAGACGAGATCTTCCCTATCAACATAATGCATAGTATTGATGTCAAAAGACAGAGATGAACATTTGAGTAAAGTTAAGATGGTGTTCCCTCATACAGACAAAACAGCAAGAACAACAAAGATGTTATTCTCAACATCTCTCAAGTTTTTTTTTTTTTTTTTTGACGGAGCCTCAAGCTATCCCCCTGGGTAGAGTGCCGTGGCATCACGCTCACAGCAACCTCCAACTCCTGGGCTCAAGCGAGTCTCCTGCCTCAGCCTCTCAAGTAGCTGGGACTACAGGCGCCCGCCACAAGGCCCGACCATTTTTTGGTTGCAGCCATCATTGTTGTTTGGTGGGCCCAGGCTGGGGATACGAACCCGCCACCTTGGGTGTATGTGGCTGGCACCTTAGCCTCTTGAGCCACAGGCGCCGAGCCATCTCTCAAGTTTTGAAGACATTTGTTCATCTGAAAAGTCCTCAAAGTCCACTGGGAAAAGTCCCAAACCCACAGGTCACATCTGAGACATAAATGCCAACCGTCACATGTTAGTAGATTTTGAGTTTGGGTTTCAGTATAAGGGAAGAGCTGGTATAGGGAAGGAAATGAGGACCCAGGCACCTGTGGATGGATGTAGTGTCATGTGAATTTCAAGAGGACACAGGGCCTGTCCTCTTGAAATTCATGATGACACTGCATCACTCTAGTGGAGCTCCTCACTCCAGTTTGTCTTTAAATCCAGATGCATGGCAGATGTCTAATAGATGGCTATTAAGCTGTATTTAAATAATTTTTTCCAGTGGGAGTACACTGGGAACTCAAAGGACGGTTTTGGGAGGGGAAATACCTCTTTTCCTCTACCCCCGCTCCAAAATATTTCCTAATTTCTATAGAAAAGAAAACCTGACTAAGCATACTTTTAGAAGAGGGGATTATATATATACATTTGTCCCACCCAACAAGCAATCCAGAGGCAGGCAGTCCAGGGCTGGTATGCAGATCTCATCCCAGACCTATTTTTTCTGCCTTCCTGTTCTCCTATACTCCATTGCCAGGTGTCAGAGAGAAGGGAGGTGGTAAAGTTCGAAAGTCCAAAGGCATCCCTGGCCAGGAGATCCTAATCATCTTTTTGGGAAGTTTCATCCAATAAGTTTCATTGCTTTAGCCATGGAGGAATCTGACCAGACAAGAAATACCAGTGTATGTGGGGGCAGGGAAGAACAGAGTGGTGGGAAGTTGGATGTGCGTGCACACAAGGAGATTTTTGAGGGTCCTCTCTACAGTGTACAGATCTTAAAAGAAATTCACTTCCCAGCAAAATGGCAGCCTTCTTGGTGCAGTTGCCTTGTACTGTGCTGCAACTTAGCAGCTTGGACCCAAGAGTGGGAAGCAACCTCAAGCCCTGCGGGGCTGCTCTGGAACTGCAAAGGGAAGGCTCAGAAATCTGGGCTTCCTGGATTTGGGTTCAGACAGCCTGCTCGGCAATAGGGTCAGCTAGTAGGGAGCAGGCAGGTGGGTGATGCAGACAGGGAAGGTTGAATCGTGCCCAGTGGGGGAAAGTGTGTCAACTGTCCTCATGAAGAATCCCCTTGGGGTTTGGCTCTTACTTCCCATTAGTAGTTACTTTTTCAGGCTGATAGTGAGTTTCATTTCTTCTTATCCGGACATCTAGTATGTAAAATAGCTTCCCCAGCTTGAAATTTCTAGTATTCCCTTGAATAACCTTCCTCAGCTCCCTGAAAAGAGGCTTCCTCAGTGCTGTGCCACAACAGACCCCACATGCTCCACACATATAAAGTGTGGCTTGGGCAGAGAGCCAAGGAGACAGGGGTCTGCAGGTGCTGTCCTCTTCTGATACTGGCCTTGTGACTGGGGTACTTCAGAGTAAAGGCCTCGTGGGTCAGAAGTTTAGGAGGAGCTGGATTTGGGGCTGGTCCTTAGGTTCAATCGAGCCAGGGTTATGCAAACTGGATTGGGTGCCCTTCTGAGGATTGTGGCCTGCAGACACTGCAAACCACAAATCAGCGGAAGGGGATCAACCAACGTGGAATTCCCCTTTGTGCAACTGTGGCACCAAAGCAAGCAATTTGGATTTTCCTTAGGGGATGGACACTGTGATCTATAACTTGTCACATAAAAAGTTGGCTTATCAGGGGCCAGGATGCCAGGTGTTAGAGACCTGGCCAGCCAGAGGATAATAGCTGTTTTCTGTTCTGTCTGCATGATTCCCTAGGATAACTAGTGGGTTCCCACGATCGGAGAATGAATGGATTCTCTCAGCTTCAGAACTGTCACTCTGATGGGCTTTAGTTTACTCCAGACCCCTCTGGATGGCTGCACCTCAAACCCAACATCTCTGAGCAGGCCTGACTTCACGGATGACTGACTTCTGCATTCACACATGGCCCCATGACTAGAAGAGTCCTGACCTTTCTCTGCTGTCGCTATCTTGAAATTTTCAGAACTTGTAGAGCAGAGGGTCCTATCTTCTCATTTTGCTACCCTCTCCTCACAATTTATGCAGTTGATTCTGTACCTGAGACTAGAATCACCATCCCTCTCTCTGGTTTTGACTTCATGCAGTGCGCCCTAACTCAGTAAATGGAACTGCCACTTAATTCTGGAAATAATGAGTTGGCTTCTCTTTCTTCCTTGCCTTCCTATGTCCGATATGTCACCAGGTCCTCCAGAATTTTTCTCGTAAACATTGTTCTAATCTGCTCACCTCTCTCCATTTCCATTCTCACCAGCAATGACTTCTGATTCCAGCTACCATCTTTTATCTCTTGGACTCCAAAATAACTGCCTAATGGGTGTTCTAATATCCATTCTCTAAATGGTTCTTCACGTGGTAGCCAGAGTGATCATTTCCAAACATCAATTGGACCATGACTTTCCTGCTGCTTAACCCTTCAATGGCTTCCCACTTTCCCTCTCTTGGTAAAATAAGGACCTGTATTGTCTATACTGTCCACAACTCACTTTGTCATCTGACTCGGCCTATCTCTTCTGCTTTAACTTGCACTCTCCACTTCCCTCTGCACTCTAACCTCACTGGCTTTCTTCTTCTTTTTGTCAAATGATCCAGGCTTTCTCTGCTGCTAGATGGCCTTTGCATATGTAGTTCTCTCTTCCTGCTCACCCCTCTCTTCATTCTCTAGCTCAGATGTTACTTCCTCAAATGAGCGCCTAATGATTCCCAGTTTAGGTCAGATCTTCTGGGTATATCTTTTTAGGACACCTTGTCCCTTTCCTGTATAGTACTTATGACAGTTTGTAATTCTATGTGTGACTGTGTGATCATTTAGTTGATCCTTATCTCTCCCATTAGACTGTAACCACCTCAAGGGCAAAGCTTATGTCTGTTTTTAATCATCATTGTTCACCTAGTACTCAGCACAGTTCTGCAAACAGCCAAGGTTCTCAATGAACATTTCTGGGCTGGCTGAGCAACTGAGCACAGATTCCCTAAATCTTTTATAGTCCTAAGGAGCGATGTGTCTGCTGGTCTTCCATATCATAGAAAGCAGAGGATATATACATTTGAGGAAACAGCTTTCCTCACGACATATATGCCTATTCCCTATGTAGCTTTTCTGATTTTTTTAACGATCTGATTACTAACCAATGCTCTTCCAGGCAGATGTTACTTAAATCCCCCTCAGTTATTGGAATGTTAAAAATGTCCTATGAATAGGATGTCGGAAAAGGAGGGGCCTTGCACATCATCTAATTCAGACCTTTTATTTTATGGATGGGCAAACTGAAACTTAAAGAAAGACTTTTCCAGGCCCTAGAGAGAGTTTACAGCAAAGGTGGACTCTGAAACCAGTTCTCTTTTTCAAATCAATACCTAATTCCTTGACTCAGATAAAAGGTAAATCACTCTGAATTTTTGGGGCCTGCACCAACAACTGGGGGCAGTTATCTAGGTGTGCACAGCGTGTGGGGTCATGGTAGTGAGGAGAGTGGACAGGCTGTGGAAATAACCTTCCATCCATCTGGTAGGCACTTGCCGGGGGCTTAGACTTGTATTTAGGAACTGGGGATGGCAGTGGGGTCTGCATAGATATTTTGGGGAAATATTTCAAAGGCTAAGAATATTTTCAGACAGTAAAGTGTTTCTGTCAGATTGAGCCTCTGACACATGACTGCGGTAGGGTCATGTTAAAAAGCATAATTTGGCATGCCTCCAAGGCACTAGCACGTTCAAGAAACCTTATGAAAGAGAGGAGAGTCAAGCACTTCCCTTCATCTTGCGTATTCTGATCTTTATCTCTGAAATGTGCCGCTGACTCTAAACCGTCCGCCATACTCCGCAGGTTTTTGATGTGTGTTTTTTGTGTGCTTTGAATGCACATCTGCATTGCCTGTGAAGATCTGGGTGCTTCCTCTCATCCTGGACTTGGGCTGCTGCTTCTGTGACTGTGGCATTTACGTGTGCCAGGCTTGGGTCGTAAACTCAGGAAGAAGGGAAGGAGGGCGCGCATGTGAAACTGTGTTCTAGCTTCCTATGTGGATTCAGGACCCCTTTAGACTCTTAAAAATGATTGAGGACCCCCAAAGAGCTTTTACTTGAGTGAGTTATGTCTGCCAATATTTATCATCTTAAAAAATAGAACTGATAACATTAAAAAAAATCTACTTAGGACACCACTTTAAAGTCACAAACAATAATAAGCCCTTTAACAGTTAATATCAAGATGGAACTTTACCTCCTTCATGTTTACGTGGATGGAGCTGGAAAATATTCTTCTCAGCAAAGTATCTCAAGAATGGAAGAAAAAGTATCCAATGTACTCAGCCCTACTATGAAACTAATTTATAGCTTTCATAGGAAAGCTATAACCCAATTTTAGCCCAAGAATATGGGGAAAGGGGAGAGGGAGGGGAGGGGAAGGGGGAGGATGGGTGGAGGGAGGGTGATTGGTGGGACCATACCTATGGTTCATCTTATAAGGGTACATGTGAATCTTTCTAAATGTAGAATATAAATGTTTTAACACAATAACTAAGAGGATGCCATGAAGGCTATGTTAACCAGTTTGATAAAAGTATTTCAAATTGTATATAAAACCAGCACATTGTACCCCATGGCTGCGTTAATGTACACAGCTATGATTTAATAAAAAAATTTAAAAAATACAAAAACAAAAATATATTTTTAAGTAAGGTAACTGTTTTCCAAACTAAAACACATTAAGTGAGAAAATGGATCGTTTTGCATTTTTCCAAGTCTTTTTAACTATCTGGTTTGATGGAAGAAGCTGGGTTCTCTCCTTTGCTCTGACATTGAGTCTGTTGTGCTATGTTGTTTGGGGGGAAGCATAGGAAGAAAATCCAGTTTCACAAGATAAGTAGTTGGAAAAGATAGGGCCTGCCAGGGTTCATTGGACCGTGCTTTGATGACTTGAGTATTTCATAGCAATCTCTAAGTGAGGCTGAATAGAGGAAAATGATCGAGGTGTGGCCTTAGAGAAAGGTGTGGGGGTATTCCCACAGGGTGCCCAGTGAATAAAGGAGAGGTCTACTTCTACCTTCTTTATTCAGAGTTTCCAAATAGCCAGGGTGGTCCTTCAGGGTCCCCTGAGCCTCTCATGTCATGGAAGCTGAAGGGCCTCATGGGGAGTGTTTGTGGTTTCAAGTCAGAGCCCACAGGAGTTTGGGGGCTGATTGGCCTGTGCCCTTACCATGACTGTAAACCCCTTCTCCAAGAGTCCCCAGGCCTGGGAGCCAGTTCCAGGGCTGCATATGGTCAGGGGGGCACAGAACTGTCAGGGAGGGCTCTGCTGCGGGCTTATCTTGGGCTCGACTTTCTGCTTCTGCCTTTTATTTCCCTCTTTTTCTCTCTCCTTCAATTCTGAGGGGCAGCTTAAAAATTCTGCTTTATCAGGTTTTTAGAAGAACCTTCGAAATAAAAACATACATTTCCCAACCTTCCTGGCCAGGATTTATCCAATCTTATCAATATCATTGGATTGCCATTGTCTTCTCACCCCACTGATTTGACTGATTTAGAAATCACCTTATGAGGTTTCTTAATCTTTTAGAAACTGAGCCAGACATTGTGTGCTCAAATTAAAGCTTGATCTCTGGTTGCTCATCCAACTGAGGGGCCTTCTATAAAATGAATGAAAACAGAAATTCTTTGTTCCTCCAGAATTGGGCTAAGAACTCCCAAGGCTCTAAGATGCTACAACCTTCAGATATAGTTCAAATAACACTCAATTAAACTATAAAATCCCCCTGTTGTTCAGCATCCGTGGAGATTGTTCAATCCTGGATAAATGTAGTTTCTGGTTGTTTGAGAGTTAATATTAAAAATAGACCTAACTAATTCTACACCCATATGATACTGTAACATAAACTCTGGATTGACATTGATATTAATATTGGAATACACTAATTAGAAACAAATTAAGACAAATGAAGGCAAATTTCACTTCCTGTAACACAGTTTTACTGTATTACAAGACAGCTTTGTAAATGCAGTGTTCAATTTTAGTTAAAGAGGGTCAACACTTTTCAACTTAACGACCATATTGTTTTAACTTCAACTAACACACATTAACACTTAGAACTGTTACAGAGAGTATGTGAGAGCGGTGGGAGTGGTGCATAAAGTGTCAGCTTATTGGTGGCATGGCACACCAAGTGTAGACTCTGTTGTGTGTGTGTGTGTGTGTTTTGGCCAGGTTGAGTGCCAGTTGCTTGAGTTCCAGAAAACAGGGAGTTTACTGTAAGAAGTATTACTTTTTAATCTTAAAAGTAATGCTTTAAAACATATTATTCTTTTAAATAAGTGAAGAGAATCTGTCTGTGCCTGGGCTTCTGGGTGATTTGAGGCTGTCCCTAGCTGGCACCTCGAGGTCAGGAACCTCAAGTAGAGGGTTGGATATAAACTGGCAATAAGTCAATTGACTGATGACCCAAAGGAATGGCTAAGGTTGCATACTCAAGTCTTCGTTACGCGGCCCATTTCATATACCTCTGATGGCAAAGTTTGGACCTGCCTTCCCCACTTTGGACCCCCAACCCTACCCTGTGTCCAAGTGTTCTGTCAGTGGAAACCCACGATGCGCTCTGCCCTTGGGCTTCTCTCTGCAGCAGAGCCTGGTAGTTGAGTTGACACATGTGGTTCTGAGGCATAGTTTCCCTCCTTGCCAAATCCACCAGGTCAGCACAAGACCAGGCCCCTTTACCCTCTTTCAGTTCAAAGCCTCTGCCCAGCCCTGCAAATGCCACTCTAAGAGAAAAAAAACCTTTTCTTCAAGCAGCTTTTGCGTGTGTTCACCTGTGTTTCCTTCTCGCAATCCTGGCCCCCAGCACTTTGAGGTTGCAGTTTCGTTGTGAGTCAGGCCTGCTGAGAGCAGTGGAAATCAGAGGGGCCTCAGCTTGGTAGGGAGGACGTGATGCTGCCTTTTCCTCAAGAGCGTGGACCCGGGGTTGGCGGGGGTGTGGAAGGGAGGTGATCACTTTCCGGAAGTGGATTTCTCACACTGACTCTCAGGAAGGAAAAAATATTACTGGAAAGCCCTAGAGAGTGCTTCACCTGTGTTTCAGGAGGGCCCCCGCGTTCTCAAGAAAGTATCCGCTCCGAGTGCTAAAATGTCTGCATTGTTTTGATGTCTGCTGTGAGGCAGGCCTGCGCCGGGGAGGAAGTGTTCTTGGTGTGGTTGGCTCCTGACACCGGGCTCAGATAATAGGTTCTCTCAGGGGAGGTGACGGTGGGTGCTGGGTTCCCATGGCAGAGCACCATGAGGCTGGCTTGAGTGCTGGTTCATTCCCAGGAGGTGCCAACTACCAAGTCCCCCAGCCCCTCCATCGAATCCTGCAGGGGAGGGGAGAGAAGGCAGAGGAATGAACAGTCCTGGAAACAGGATATCTGATCACCAGGTGAAAACCATGAATACGAACATGAGCAGTGTACAGGCTCCGGATTGGCAGATCCATGGATCCATGAGGGAAGCTCCAGGCAGCGTGGGTAGACTGAAGACCCATAGAAAAATACCATAGAGATAGTGCGAAAGAATACATATGTCACCCCCAGTTCAGAAGTGCCCGTTTCCTATAGACTTGAAGGGCCACAGTTGGTTCTTCCTCAACCCTGCTCTGAAAAAGCCTTTATGAAATAACCAGTAGTGGTGGGGCCTGCTGACCCAAGCCGACAATCCCAGCACTTTTAGAGGGTTGCTAGAAGCCAGGAGTTTGAGACCAGACTCTATGAAAGAAAGAAAGAAAAAGGAAAGGAAGAAAGAAAGGAAAAAAGAAAAGAAAAAGGAAAGAAAGGAAAGGAAAAGAAAAGAGAAAAGAAAAGAAAAGGACCATTAACTTATAGAGTGCCAGAGGATCAAATGTGAAAGCGGGTAAGAAGCAGTGAAAAAGAAGCAGGAAACCCTTGGGCACGCTGACTCTAGAGGCCGAGCTCAGTGTGAGGCTGGGTCAGAAGCTGGGATAAGTGGAGGAGAGCAAGTCATTTAGGGAAGCAGGGCAGAAGGTGGGCTTTCAATCAGAGCCTAGAGCCCCTCAGAGGGGAAAGCAGGAAGGAACCTCCAGAAGGGGGACCTAAGGAAAGGGAGTAAAGCATGATAGGATGTGATCCAAGACAACTTTGTCTATTTCAAATGTTTCTGAGGGCTGGTCATATGTCCAGTAGGAGAAGGGAGCTTTCCTTCGTTCATCTCAGAGACCCCAGCTCCTAAGAACCTGAACCGAGGTAGGTGCTATAATGCAACCCAACCTCATTGTAAGCTGGGAACAAATTGGCATTTATAAGAGGAGTTTCCAGGTTCCAGAAAGTGACTTATAGATACATGTGCAAAAGCTGAATGGTACCTGCGCTGAAGTACAAAAATGTGTCCCTGATTAAAGGAGTGCCAAGAGCTAAACTGTGTCAGGGGAGATGGCATTGGGGGAGAGGCTGAGGCAGTGGGAGAGGAGAGAGGATAAGGCATTCTTAGAGGGAGTCATGGGCAAGCTGGAAGCTCTGCCATTGGAATCCAGAACCCCTTGTCCTTCACCCAGGAAAACCTATCCTATCTGTAAGATGGAAACAATAAAAACAGCTACCTCCTGCTTAGGAGGAGAAAGTGGGAGACAGGCTTGCCCTAGTGCCTGGCGCATGGCAAATACTCAACTCTTACTTGACCATCTGTTGCTTACACTGCGACAACACTAACTATACCTTGACTACTACAACTACTACGACCATTGCTATCAGAACAGCTGTGACTGTTGATGCCACCACAATTTCGCTTTCCCTTCTGGGCCTCCTGAAATGACTTTGAGCATCCAAAATTGGTGCGAGGGGAGGAGGAGTTAACATCCTACCGAGTCTGTTGTGATGTGGGTGGAGGCTGCTGCCAACTACTGAGGTGGGGCCCTTGGTGGAGGCGGATGGGCTGGAGTGGGACACGGGAGCTTCTGGCCACAGGGACCACAGCTGTGGCTTTTGTTTCATTTCATGTAAAATCAGTAGGCCTTAGGGTAAACTGCAGGGGAGGAGGAGAGGCTGGGTTGCAGCAGGCCACAATGGAGCCAGAGCTTGCTCCTGTGCAGCATGCAGTGGTGGGAAAGTTGGCGTTGAGGCTCCAGGACCGTCATCATCAAGATCTGGGTCTGTGGGGTCTGTGTGAATCACGAGCTGGTCACAGTGATCCCACCTTGGTCGCCTGCATGTCACGCCCTAGCTGAGCTAAGGGTCACATGGAGTTCAGCTGTAGTTGGCAGTCACTGCCCTTGATGTTCTGAGGGCAACCAAGTTAACCCCTACCATGTATCGTCTCCTCTGTCCTATGAACCACCAGAGAACAGAATACACTCCTGAAGTCATTTTAGATTTTTCCAGGCCACCAAGCCAGGTTCATCTTTCCAACACACTAATTTTATCCCCAGATCCCCATTCTCATAAACCTTCAATGGCTGCCCTGTGCCTTTAGAACAGAGCCCAGTCGGTCTAACTTGGCATTCCCAGATGCCTTTGTGGACTTTTTTTCCCACAGAGTCTTTGCGCAAGGCCTCTGACCGAAACAAGAGGGCCCTCACTGTTGTCAGAGACACCGTATCCTCTCCCACATCCTTGCTTTCACATATGGCTTTCCTGGCCTACAGCACCCACCCATCTTTCATCCAACAGGCTCCTTCCAGTTCAGTGCCATCTTTCCTATGAGGCTTTAAAAACCTGACACCAGTGAGATTTCACTAAAAAAAAAAAAAAAAGATATGTCCTAGTGCTTATGATCATCCTTGGCTGCCCTTTGTGCACATTACCTAGACTTGTGAAGCAGCTTTTCCTGCATGGTTGCAGGTGCACGTGCACACACACGTGTGTGTGTGTTGTGCATTTTTGGTCCTTGAGGCCTGTTTTATTGACCACCCAAAGGACCGTAACAAACTGGTCAACATACAGAGGTGGTCAACACAAGAAACTAGGCCTACTGTACTGATACATACATGGGGTGCTTGTCTGGTCTATGAAATGTAGAAGGGGGTCAACTATGGAGGTTCTACTGTGTAGGCCAAGGATAGAGAGGAGACACAGTCTAGCTTGGTGTGACTGTTTTGCTTATTTTGGCAAGGGTTTGGGTTTCAGATTCTCAAATGGTAAAGCCCACGCCCAGGAAAAGGAGGCCTTGGTTTTTGTCTGTCTTTTGTGTGGCTGTGGAGATGTCATCCACTTACAGTGAGTCTCTGTGACTTGCCGAGCCTCCTCAGGGCTTTCTCTATGTTGATGATTAAAGGGGCTTGCCGATAGGTGGAAATACTTAAAGGCCACACAATAGCTAAACACAGAGAAGAGATGGCCCCTCTGTGGTCTTGTCCTTGGCTCAAGGAGGGAGGCCTTGGTGGCTTTTCCCATAGCCAGCAGCAGGAGTAGGACCTAGGAATTTCTCTCCCCAGTCATGCCCCAAGCCACCAGGCCACACACCCTCTCCCTGGGCTGCATTCCCCTCTCCCTGTACCATGTGGTGCAGCCCCATCAGGCTTATTTTCCTTTCCACCAGCCACATCCATAGCCATGGGAATCTGTGCTTTTCAACAAGCTTCCTTCTAAAATCCCCCTCTACCCAGGGTTCTCAGGGACCCTGTGGACCTTCCTTCCTTGTGACATGGTTGGGGAAACACACTGGTCTGCAGATCTCTTATTCATCTTCTCAATCCCAGAGATGACTTGAGCAATCTTATTTGTTGTGTGAGTGTGTGCTCACATGTGTGTCTGTGACTCCTTGCAGCTGTCCCGTGACTAACTGAGGCCAGTTCTCTGGTACTGTATATTGTGCGCCCACTGTGTGCCCACCGTGCGTCATGGCACCCCCTGAACAGACCCTGGGGCCTCTGCTCATGCCTGCAGCAGACCACAAACTGCCTTACTCAGATTTCCTTTATCAGTCTTTGATTTCTCACTATGTGCCAGACACTGTATTTATATAATTTCGTTTTAAATTTTATGGCAACCATAAGATTTTATGCAATTATTTTACAAAGAAATAAAATAAAGCTCAATGATTAACACTAGCTCATACAGTTAGTTAAGAGGTTGGGGCAGAAATATGAACCCAGATTTGACCCCCAAACTTAGATCTCTAACAGGACTATACCATGAAACTTCTTATCTGAGCAAGAATTTTCTGAGTAGCTGTACTTGCTCAATGAACTTCGCTTGAAAACTACTAAACTGCTCCTCTGCGTTTCTTTTATCTCATCTGCTCACTACTCCACCCATCCTCCCAATGCTTTGGAAAATGTCCATGAACTCACATCCTCTAAAAGCACCCTCCAGGAAGCCACCTCTAAGGTTCCAATAAGCCTTAGAGAGTGGAATGGTTCAGCTTAATCCAAGTGTCTGTTAGCTATGTGGATTATTTCTCTAGTCTAGCCCCTATATGAGAAACTAAAAAAAAATTCTTGTACTGGAAGGGAATTAGGAGTCATTTGGTCTAGCCCCCTGCCTTCAAGAAATGACTAATGGTCATTTCATATGGCCTGTTAGCAAAGATTCCATAGTGTCTAAGGATCTTGATGGCCCAATTTTTTTTTCAGCCCAATAAAGGCCTTTCCTGATTCACTATAAATCTGTTGATAACTTCATGGAATGCCTGGAGTTTCAGATCATCAGAATGTTCTTTCTTTCGTTGACATTTGCCCTGGTAAGTGGAGATGACACACGTGTTCTCCATGTGTCTGCAACTCCAGGGTTTACAAAGTGCCCTTATATGTGTTGTGCCATTTGATCCTCTTTGCCACCTGGGGAGGTAGACACATCAGGGGTTCTTACTGGTTTTACAGATGAAGAAACTGAGGCTCAGAGAGGTTAGTTGACGCATCCAAAGTCAGATAGCCTGGATATATAGAGCTAAGACTCAACCCCAAATCAAATGCTTAGAGTTATTAGAGCTGAAAGGAATTTTAGAATTTATTTTACAGTTCATTTTTTCCTTTTTTTTTTTGAGACAGAGTCTCACTATGTTGCTCTCGGTAGAGTGCTGTGGCATCATGGCTCACAGCAACCTCTAACTCTTGGGCTTAAGTGATTCTCTTGCCTCAGCCTCCCAAGTAGCTGGGACTACAGGCGCCCACCATAATGCCCAGCTATTTTTTTGTTGCAGTTGTTTAGCTGGCCCGGGTTGGGTTTGAACCTGGCACCCTTGGTGCATGTGGCTGGTGCTGCAACCACTGTGCTATGGGTGCCAAGCACAATTCATTTCTTTATTTCCTCCTCCTCCTTCTTTTTTTTTAACAGATGAGGAACCAAAATGTAGAGCCTTTCAAGGACTTGCCTGAGAGGCAGTATAAGAATTAGAACTTTGGTCTGCCGATAATCAGTTTATTCCTTCCCCAGCTCAGCATGCTGGAATGACAATGTGGCGCCAATAATTTTTAAACAGTTTAAACATGTCGCGAGGGTGTGGTTCTGTTATCGTGCCATCTTCTCAGTACCCCTAAAGAAAACCTGAGCTTCAAGGCATTCTGCCTCTTCCTCTGGTTGTGCCCAAGTTTATAAGCAGGAAAGGGAAAATACCCACTGCCTCCCAAATAGACAAAGAGAGAGAGAGAGAGAGAAAAAAAAAAGAAAAACCCAAGCTTGGAAACCATAGAAAATAAACAAGTTTGAATCTCAACATGGTTCATCGGCAGAATTTTCCCCAGAGCCAACAGCCTGTGTCAGAGCTAAATTTTCCACTCCAGCCTCTGTGATTTGGTGGTGGCCCCCTTGGTTTCTTTCCTTTCGATGGAGGCAGACTCTGACGCAGGTTTAGGGCTCCAGCAGGTGTGTGGGGGTTTACAAGCTTGTCCCGGACTCTGACACTTCATCCCCTTTCCGCCCCACCCCCGCCCACCTCTGCCAGGACCAGGTTAGAGGGGGAGAAGCAGTTGCTGGAAAGGTGCTGGGGCTTTTGCCATCTCCGGAATCCCCTTAGCACACACCCCAGCCTGAAGGCAGTGCCAGGAGGAGAGACGGCAAGAGCCTCGATTCCATAGGAGTTTCTCTTAGTGAAGATTCCAGGAAGTTACTCGGTAGATGACATGTGTATCTTTCTTTATTCCTTTTTGCTAAGTTATTCTGTCTTGTGCAGTGTGTGTAAGACATTACTGGACTGAGGGGTGAGGGGCTTTCCCTGGACTTGTCAGATTTACCATTTCATCTGCTGATCAAGAGATGGAAGATGAACAGTGTCTGTAATATCCACCAATACTCAGATTCCAATCAAATTGCCAGAGGGACCTTTTCCACCTCCCCCTTGATAAAAAAGAGATTGTTTCAAGGGACTGCAGGAGGATTGGATAGAGAAGATTCATCAATTATGGTGATTTGCTCATTATCAGGATGGGGCTGGGCAAATTCTCAGTGGCTCTGCTGCTGGGTGTGACCAGGGATCCCTTGGTTTGACTTTGGTTCCCTGCATGCTGTGCCCAGCCCTATCTCTTACTGTGCGCCACGTTGGGTCTCTGGTGCCCTCTCAGCAGTGTGTTGGCTTCCAAAGCCTAAGTGTGGTTTCCATCATGAAGAGCTTCAAGAGTTTCACTCTAACCAGGTGCTGGCTTCTCCTCCCCCAGCAAAAGTCCCATTTTCTAATAGGTAACTGGCCAACTGAACACTTTTTAAAATAGTTTACAACTGCAATCTCTCCCCCTCCCAGGAAAATATCTATGGTTTTAACTGGAGATACACCAGATAGGGTATCTAAGTAAACCGGAACATTCCTGGCTGTATGTGTGTGTGTCTGTGAGATTGTGGGTGGGGGCAGGCTCTGGGCCTTTCCAAGCTGTTTGGACTTATCATCTCATCTGCCTTTCCCAGTGTGAAAGATGAACAGTGCCCCCTTCTCTAGAATTGCCACATCTTGGTAGTATCCGTGGTTTGTGAAGGTTGAGTTTGGGATGCCTTCCTTTTGTTCCAAGCTTTTGAGGAAGCCTGGGGAACAGTGTGAAAAGTCTACCCTGGAAATAAGATATAAACAAACCAACTGCCCGTCCATTTCCTGAGTCAATATTGCTGGGTATTTCTGGGCAAGGGAGACCAGTCTAAATTGCTTAGATCATCTTCTTCTCCAGTCCCAACCTGGTTAGGGCCTCTCTCCCCCATTTAAAGGCTGTATAGCAGTTAAGAATGCTCTCAGACAGGGCTACCTTAGGAAGAATTGGGCAATGACAAAAATGGGATTCTTTGGCTGTCTCTTTGGGGTTTGGCATGTTCATGTTCCCTCTGTTTTTAGCAGCAGTTTCTAGGACTGAGCCTGATGTAAGAATCATGTATTCTTTTGAATAAACAACACAATAAAATAAGAGCTAACCCTTGGAAAGCATCAGGCTCTGTTCTAAATGGCATATGTATAGTAACTCCTTTAATTCTCACAACAATTCTACTATCTATCTGTATAATTGATATTGAGTACTTCTTATAAGCCCACCATATAGCTGGGGGAATCTGGGTTCAGGGAGGTGATATGCCCAATCCAATGTGCCCATATAGCTAGTGTCAGAACAAGGATTGAAATCCCGGGTGGTGTGGCTGCAGATGCCATACTCTGCTGTCCCTTATCCGAGTAATGGAGGAACCAATTGGCAATGGAACAAATGATTAGCTGAAATGAAGTACTTCTTGGTGCTAAGTACATAGAAAATACTGAATAAATGTTAGAATGTTAGTCTTCCTTCTACTGGAATGGTTTGCATTTTAATAACAGTGGAATGAAGGGCTTTGAGGATCAATTAGACTTAGATGGATTTGCATTTGTGAGCGTGAATGTGTTTGTGGGAGACACACATAGACCCCAGACAGTCACCCAGGCTGGTCAGCCCTTCCTCAGGAGTTTACACCTGGAGCTGGATTCTGCCTAGGATGAAGATGGCTTTTATGGTTTTGGACACTTCAGTCTCTTCTTCTCAGGTGGAGTTTGTCCTCTAAGGACTTTGAAGGGTGACTATTTTAAAAATAGCACGAGGCAGCTGGTGGTGGCTACTTCAGGGGCAGCACGTGAGCCAGTCCCTAGGAGGGGAAAGCCATGAATCAGGGGTCATGTAGCAAGACAGGGCTTTCCTATATGCCGGATTTGGTCAGCGTGGGTCCATGGTTCCTTTGAGGGATTCCCCGACTGCATGCAGTTGCGTTCCGGAAGAATGCCTTCGATTCCCCCAACTGGCCTGACTCACCCCGGGCCCCAGATTGCTCAGACCTCTGTCCAGGTGCCGCCTGGAGAGTCAACTAGGGTCCTGGCAGGCAGGCCCCTCGCCCACGACAGGGTGGGAGGTGGAATACAACGGCATGTCCTCTCAATTCCGGAAAGCTTGGCCCTTCCTTTCACCCTCAACCTCATGCATGGAACCTCAAAAAATAGAAAAAAAAACACAAAGCAGAAAAACATCATTGTAATAATTATTAATGCTTCCTGAATCTCACTACTCGATTAGTCATAGCTACAGTTTGAGTGGCTGTTATGATCACACCTCGCTGGGCTCCTAACAGTTACCTCACCCAGTGGAAGGGCCAGGGAGGAGGGTGCTGCTGACAAGGAGAGGATGGGCACTGTGGGAAAGAAAGCAGGTGTGGATAGAGGCCCTTGGTGTGAAGGCTGGTATTAGTGCACTGGAGTCAAATGGGCCAACTCCCCAGGTCAGAGGCCAGCATTTAGCATTGCTCCTGGGTCATGACCCCTTAGGTGGTTGGTGGGCAGTGTCCTGCAGCACCTGGGACACCACATTCAGGCCAATCTAACTCTGTCATCATTACTATAAAGTTATGCCCCACTATAGCCACTGGCAGAGATTCTCACTGGCCATCAGGTCAAGTCTAGATTCATATAGACCTCTCAGTCTCCCCACTGACAAGCTGGAAATAAGAACACTACCGCTTTTGTTGGGAGGATAAACTGAAGAAACATATGGAAAATGCCTGGCACAGCATATAGACAGTTGGCATGCAATAAGCGGCGGTTTATTTCACTTGAGTTTTCTCTGGGGTCAGTCACATCCTATACTCAAGTGTCTGTCCCCTGTTACCTGCCCTGCCCCATAATTCCTGTGTGCTGTGCACTGGCTGTCTCTCGTCCTTGAACCCTTTTCCCACTGCTCCAGCTCACGTGGACCCCCGGACCTACCCGGCATCTTGCGCTGCCCTTTGGCCCTGGGTCATTGTATAGACTCTTGGGTTCTCCCTACGTGTCTTATGAATGTAAGTTTCATCTTCTCACATAGATGATAGTTTCTAGAGTTCAGAAACTGGGCTCATGGCTTCTGATTCTCATGCCTGACTAGTTACTAGGTGAGCAATAAGTTCTTTAGAAAAGACCTGGGGGGTGGGGAGGGGTGGGTGTGTGGCAATGGAAAGTTACCCAAAGTGATGGGGAAACCAGCTGGGGCACTTCAGTGTGGGGATTTCCCTGGACCATGTTTCATGACTTGTACCCAGCCCAAGCTTTGTGAAGTTGGAATCCTGCCATGCTCCCCACTTTCCATACCTAGTTTTGCTGTGGCCCCTATTTGAACTGGCAGAGGTGCTGGGGAATAGAAAATGTTGGAATCTCAGGGCTAAAGCCAATGAGTGCACATTTCTCTGTGCCCTGAACATCACTCAAGGTCTCCCAAACCCTTCCACCATCTCCCCAAGCCAGTTAAAACAATTCTGCTGTGCTGCTCTGGCCTGGGCATCCCTTGGGGAACTATCTTGTTCTCTCTGTACAAAAAGTTCAGACACAGGGCCAGCTGAAGAATCTGAGAATTAGACATCTGGAGAACATTTAGAGAACTAAAAATTGACCTGCCATTCGATCCTACAATTCCTTTATTAGATATATACCCAGAAGATAAAAAATCACATTACAATAAATATATTTGTATCAGAATGTTTATTGCAGCCCAATTCATAATTGCCAGGTCATGGAAGAAGCCCAAGTGCCCATCAATCCATGAATGGATCA
>NW_003852450.1:2425576-2439234 GCF_000181295.1 Otolemur garnettii | reverse complement strand
AAAAAAAAAGAATCTGAGAATTAGTGCAGCACCTGGCTGCCAAGGCTGATGCGGTTCAACCTGGCATCAGTCTATGGGCAGTGGTCTGCTGTTAGAGGGCTGGATGTGTCATCGCAAAGCTGCAGCACCTCTCTATACCCTACCTGTCTTCCTGAGACATTTCAGGGCTTTTTTACATCTAGCTAGGTTTATTATGTCATATCCATAGATTGTCTTCTGCTCTGGGGCTGTTTTACAGGAACTGGTTGTCTCATCAGGGATGGTATTTGAATTTGATTAGCCCAACTGGACATGGCTGAATCACTCCCAGACTGGATGCCTCAAGAGCCTGACCTACTTCTCTTCTCTTTAACACCTGCTCTGCCCAAGCCAACGCTCCCTAGGACTCCTTTCTACACTCTTAGGATTGCAAAACATAGAATGCTGTAGTTGGCAGGAGCTATAGCAACTAGCTAGTTTACCTTCTATGGAAGGGGAGAGAGACTCTGGGCTTGAGAGGAACTTGCTGTGAGCTCATATAGCCTCTGCATGTGGATGGCTATGCATATATGTCCGCCCTTGTGTCAAGGCCTGCCCCACAACTCATTCTCACTCTACCAGTTGTGTCTGGATCAATGACTCCCTTTCTTTCTCTCTTTTCTATACAGGATCTCATGCTGTCACCTAGACAGAGTGCAGTGGCAGCATCTCTGAGTGCATTTGAGCTCTGCAAACTCAAACTCCCAGCATCAAGCAAACCTCCTGCCTCAGCCTCCCAAAGTGCTAAGATTGCAGATGTGAATCACCAGCTTCAGTTATCTCTTCTCACCTTCTCAGAGAAAGCTTCTCTGGTTAATTCAGTTCATTCCTGTATAGTAAACTCTCCATTATTCAGAACTCAAGCAAACAGCAGGTGAGACTTGGCCAAAAAAAAAAAAAAATCAAATTTAAAGTTGGTGTGCTGTACCATCAGTAAACTGATGCTTCCTGCATCACTCCTGCAGCTCCCACGTGCTCTCTGTAACAGTTTAAGTGTTAATGTGTGTTAGCTGAAGGTAAAAAAGGTGTGGTAGTGAAGATGAAAAACGTATTGACTGCCATTTAACTAAAATTGTACACTGTATTTATAAAGCTGCTTTATAATACAGTAAAACTGTGTTACAGGAAATGAAATTTGCCTTTATTTGCTTTTAATTAGTGTATTCCAAAATTAATACCAAAGTCAATACGGAGTGTATGGTATGGTATGATATGGGGTATAGAATTAGTTAGGCTTATTTTTGATAGTAACTCTCAAGTAACGGGAAACTATATCTATCCAGAATCAACCAATCGCCATGGGTGCTAGACAACAGGGAGATTACTGTAATTGTTTTTTTCAGAGAATCATAGCCATCTGCATGTACGTATAAATCTCTATTATATGCATATAGAATTTCTTATTTAAGGTATGTCTTTATGCAATTGTGGAGGCTGACAAGTCCCACAAGCTGCTATCTGCAAATTAGAGACCTCAGAAAGCTGATGATGTTCAAAGGCCGGAGAGCCGGAAAGTCAATGGTGTGGATTGCAGCTCAGATTGGAATGCCTGAGAGCAGAACTGCCCAGACCACAGAAGATGGATGTTTCAGATTCAGCAGTCAGACAGAGGGGTGAATTTTCCTTTCCTCTACTTTTTTGTCCACTGAGGCCCTTAACAAATTAGATGGTGCCCACCCACATTGGGAAGGACAATTTACTCAGTCTACAGATTCAAGTACCATTCTCTTCCAGAAACACCCTCATGAGTACACCCAGAAATAATGCTTAACCACACATCTAGGCAGCTCATGATCTAGTCAAGTTGACACATAAAATCAACCATCCCAATCCGCCCTCCTTTACTAGTTGGGTGGCTCATGCTGCGTTATTTTTACTTACTCTTGTTTTTCTCCATGAGCTCCGGTAGGACTGTAGTCGCGCTGCATAATGACATTTTGGTAGATGACGGATGGCCGATATGACTGTTGGTCCAGTAAGATTATAATACTGTATCATATGTTTAGATACACAAATACTTATGACTGTATTACAATTGCTTGCAGTATTCAGTGCAGTAACATACTGTCTGGGTGTGTAGTCTAGGAGCAATAGGCCATACCACACAGCCAGGGGTGTAGTGGTAGGCTGTATCATCTGGGTTTGTGTAAGTACATCTGTGATGTTTGCACAACGATGAAATCTAACAATGCATATCTCAGAATGCTGTTCCTGTCACTGAAGTGATGCATGACTGTCAATGTGTCCTCCTGATCTCAGTTAGCCTGGAAACGTCATCCATCACTCTAGTTGCCCCTGTAGACAATGGATACCATCATCTTTGCCTGGTATCCACTCTTTGTCCAGTCAGGGCTACAAACCCAGGGCTTCTCACAGTCCAGGAGGAGAGTAGCATTGCCTGATGACCCAGGGCACAAAGTGTCTTTGTGCTGAGTGTGAGGCTGGAGTAAGGCTTAAAGGAGGAACAATCTTCCCTGGCTCTTTGGCCCGGCTCAGCCTTGACGGGTTAGGTTTTACCCTGTGCCGTGTGAAGACTGTTTCTAGACAGGATGTGAACATCCTTGATTTTTGCACGGCCAAATTAAGTCACTTGTCTGGGGTCACACTGTGACACAGTCATTGCCAAACCTGTTCCTTTCACCAGGGCCTTGTGGGATTTTGCCATGTCAGTCTTCCTTTGTACTTTCTTGCTCAATTCATGCATAATTCTTGAATTCTCAGGCAGGAAGGGAATCCATGATGGAGGGTGGGGTGAGGTGGAGGTCATGTCATACATCCTCCTGAGAAGAACACATGGACGTCAGAGCACAGAAGAGTTTCTGCATTGACCTGCAGTCACCCCTTTCCACATCCCCTACCTTTCCAATGTCTGAATTTCTGCTACGGTAGTTTGAGCCCTGAATCCCTCCTTGTTTTTCCTAGAAAACAGGAACAAGTTTGTGAATTCCTGTCCTGGTAATGGGCAGGCATCTGTGTTCATTTGCCTAAAAAAAAGATATTACTTAAAAAAATTGCTCTTGTAATCCAAGCACCTCAGTTTCCTGGGTTTTTTCTTGTGTAAGACCCAACCATGCTTCCCCAGTGCCTCCTCCAGGCCCACTCCCATCACTTACAAACACTAGAATTTCTGTGGGCCAAAGGGTGCTGGCAGCTGACCAGTTCAGGCCAGGTCCCCTCAGGGATTGCAACTCTCTAGGACAGGATGTGAACCCAAAGAAGGCCTCGTGCCTGGTAGGAAGTGCCACATTCAGGGATATTGGTTTCTGGCTCTTTCTCCAAATGATTGCTTCGAGATGAAGCAATGTGTGAATAGGTTTAAGATAAGAACCTTAAATGTTACCCAGTTCAATCCTTGATTTTACAGATAGAAGAAGTGAATCTCAGAGGTAGCTAGTGGCTGAGCTATGGCTAGATCAGGTGACAGACGTCCTGACAGCCAGTCCTTACTCAGAGAGCCCAGAATCTTCTGTGTTTTGTTGTGCCAAATGGAAGTAGAAGGAGGAAGCAGAACATAATTGCTATAGGTTGTATGGACAGGTGACTTCTGGGACCACTTGCAGCCCATCCCTCCTTCTTTACCGGGGTCCCAGGCAGAGTCAAAGTTTTCCATAGGGGCAGCTCTACCCCTTTCTGTGTCTAGACACCAGCACCAAAGGGCCAGGAGGCTTTTGCTCCACTTACACACACCCCGTTAGCTTTTCTCTCAAGCTTTGGCCCTGTCCTTAACAGCTCTGGGTCTTACTTGGCTGGCTGTAAAATGGGGGTGGGGGGAAGTGCCTCAACTTCTTTTCCACTGCTCTGAGGCAGGATATCTGAGAAATGCTTCAAGATCCTCAGTGAGATGGATAAGGGAAGAGACTTCTCCAACGAGAGAGCATGTTCTTCACGAAGGTGGTAAGACCAGAGCCTTAACTTCCAATAGCTGTTGGCCAATAGTTCTGTTAAGTTATGACCTATGAGAGTCAACCTTACAGTATTAGACATTTTTATAGAATTATTTTTAGAATAACCCTATGAGATAGGGCCTAACTTTTGCTCAGTTATACAGAGAAGAAACTAAAAGTCAAAGGGAAGTTTGAAATAACTAGCCCAAGGCCTCCCAGCTAAGTGCAGAGTTGGGCTCCATCCCATTCTTAGCTGCATTACTCCCCAGACTCAGAAACCTACGGCAGGATGAATGGTGAGTCAGTCTCCTGCCTCTCCTGCCTTTCCTGCCCTCAGGGAAGAGACTGTGTGACTGGGGGAGGGTCCAGAAATGGGGATCATCTATGAGAGGTAGAAGTAATGGGATCAAGATCAAGTTTGGGGCCAGGCATGGTGGCTCATGCCTGTAATCCTAGTACCCTGGGAGGCTGAGGAGGGAGGATTGCTTGAGGTCAGAAGTTTGAGACCAGCCAGAGCAAAGCAAGACCCCAAGAAAAAAGATAGCCAGGTGTTGTGGTCGGCACCTGTAGTTCTAGCTCCTTGGGAGGCTGAGGCAGGAGGATCACTGGAGCCCAGGAGTTTGGGGTTGCCATGAGCTAGGCCGATGCCATAGCACGGTAGCCTGGGAAACAGAGTGAGACTATATGTAAGAAACAAAACCCAAAAATAACCAAAAAATAAAAACCCACAATGAAGTTTGGGAACTGCTGGGTTAGAGAGTGGCTCCTTTCTCTGCTTCCAAGTTGCTAAGCTCAGGCTCCTGTCCTGGTATTTCATCCAGTTTTCTCTCTGACCCACAGGAGCTATATACAAGCCCACACTACAGCCTAGGTCTCCCCTCTGCAAGGAAAGCAGTACTGCTATGAAACCACAATCCTTGGGAGCTTCAATTTGTATAGAAATGACAAGGACAGAGAAAAAGAAAGTGAACCTTAAGTTCAAGCTCCCATCCCTCCACGCCCAAGTCGATTTCCTGTGACGCTAATAAAGCTAAAGCTACACGATGTCCTACTTGCACTGGCCCTCTCCAAAGCCCTGGACCTAATTTTGTATTAGTAATTGTATGTGTTTTTTTGTTCTTAAGAATTCTCCTTCTTATTGCATATGCCTCAGGGCCCCATAAAATCTGGCTGCCCCCTTCCCTCACTCGATTTGACAAATGTCAGAGTCCCACACTGAGAAACGCCACTGGTCCCACACACGCTATGAGCTTTGATTGAGGGTGTGATTCAGTTCAGAGTAGTTGTGTTGAGTTTTTGTAAAGAGGTTGCCGTGTGTGCAGTTTTGCAGACCTCAAAGCCACCAGAAGGAGGGAGCTTACTGTACTAATAGTTGTTTTTTTTTTGTAACGATGATTCTCTATGATTTTCCTCCATAGAGAAGTGCTTGCATACTCAAACATGGTTCCAGGAAGACGCATACAGGGAGCGTGCAGAGCTGTGTGTTCCTCACCATCCACACGGATAGATGCCCAGTACCATGCATGTGTGTGTAAGTGGGAGTGAGTCACTCCTGGGGGTGAGTCACTTCTGTTATAGGGACTGTGGGACCAGAGATGCCCAGCTGATTCCAAGGCTCTGGAAGACTGGGCTTCCAGGCATTGGTGAATTGCCAGGATGCCTTTGCTTGAGTCACAAGTTCCCTGACTTCCAAGCCTCTGGTCGGGTCTAGGGGTATGAAGGGGCCTCTGGATTGGAGAAGCTGAAGACAAGTGATGGAGCATAGGGTGGAAAGGAAGATCAATAAACCCTGCCCTCCTATCCTTTCCCCATCAGCTTCTATCCGGCTCATGTCCATTTCTTCACACCTACACAGTCTTCACCAAAGCTGTTAGGTGCATGGATACAGTTCAGCTACCCAAAGCAAAAAGTGGGGGATTTATTGTAGGGAGGCTAGGGTGTCTCAGAATCTCCATGAACAGATGCTGCCATAGGCCACCTGGCCACTACTTTCTTCTTTTCTTGGTGTCCCTGCTTCCTGCTTTCTCCTCAGACCAGCTCTCTCTGAACTTCTGAGCAGTTTGTAGGAGACCACAACTACATAGCTCTAAGGGCTACTTGTCTTTAATTCAAGGGACCAGCCAAGATTGACTAGTGCTCTAACGTTCCAAGTCCAAATTCCTGAGAGACAGACTAACAGTTCAGTTTAGGTCAGGTGTCCACCTTCTAATCAGGTGACCAAGGTCATATGGCCATTGGGGTCAAGGTGGAAAAAATCACACATGTTGTCCCAAGTCCAACGATGTGTTCTTCGTGACCAACCCTCTGAAAAAAGTCCCCTCTCTCCTAAACTCCACAGCACTTTCTCTGTCCCTCTTCTTGGCATGTATCTACCTAGTGTTAGTATTGCCTTTATAAACATCCTATCTCCTGTCCCACCTATCTATATACTGGTTTGTTTATCTTAATTTATCTTAGAGCTTGTGCAACAAAAGAAATGGGACATGTACTTAATAAACATCTAAAGCCATAGGTCATCTGTAAATAGATCAATTTTTAAGAAACGTAAGCAACTTGGCTAAGTTTTATTTCATTGACTTGTCCCACGTTGATTAAATTAAATTCATTCAACCAATTTGTATAGAGGGCCTGCTGCATCTTGGGCACTGTCCTGGCTGCTGAGGGTGTCAGGCTAAACAGGGCAAGGACAATGCTTATTCCACTGAGCTTCCAGATAAGTGGTAAATACCATCAATCATGGAACAGTTTTTACTAGAAACTAGACTTTCTTCTGGGTACTCAGGAGAGAGAGGTGTAAGTCTCCAGCCCTACCCTGAATAAGCTCAGTTTCTCTGGGGGTGACAGATGAATGGTCAGGTGTGTTGCTGCACAACAGGACTGTGTTATTAGGGGATGGAGAAGAAGTGCTGCCAGGCCTCAAAGAGAGAGTAATTTGCCACTTGATGGAGAAGGGGATGGCTTGGGGAGGTTTTGCTGAGAACAGTGACATGTGACTGAACTTGAAGGGTGAGTAGGAGGTTGCCAGGGAGAGTGTGAGTTGAGTATGTGAGTGTGTGGTGTGTGTGTGTTTGAGGGGGCCAGCGGCAGGGGGAAGGAGATAGAGGTGAAGGTGATAAGACCCTTCCAGATAGAGCAATTTATCTGGAAAGAGATTTCAGGCATTGTGGAAGGGCTGCTGTGTCTGGACACTCAGTATGTCTGCAAGAAACATGAGAAGATTGGCCACAGCCCTTCCTAGTCTTGCGCTCTAAGCCCAGGAAGCAGGCTATAAGTATCTCAGTCAGCTGCCCTGGGGCCCAGGAGTGGCAATGATGTTGGCTAGGCATGAGGGACAGAACCACCAATGACCTGTGGCCAGGAACACATTGTAGAAGGCCAGAGGATGAGGCATTGTTCCTGCCCTGTGGTCATTGACCTCTGTCTGGCTCAGGGAGAGAGATGTCTAAATGGTGAGATGTTGGTGAAATTTTCACTCCCATATTGCATTCTTCCTCAGAAAGCACCAGGTCTTTTAACTTTCACTCCCTCGTGAGTGGAGTGGGATTTTCTAAATTTTGCAATTGTATTTAAGAAATCAAAAGAAAAGTTGTTCACTTTCAGTAAAAAAAAAAAAGCCGGCAGAAGTGTGTTTCCACATCCCCAAGTCCTCTGAATTATAAGCATGGTCCATGGCCCTTTAGCCAATGTTATGATGGGGCTGGAGATGAAGGATTATAGAGACTATGCCTGTTCTAGAATGTTCCTCAGGGGATGGCAGCTCTGTTTTCCACTGTCCCCATGAGCAGAAACTCAATTCTTCTGGCTTTTTTTTTTGGAGAGTCAAGGCTATTCACACCTGGTCCCCTCCTCCTTCCTGTCCTGGTAGATCTCTGTGCCATCTCCACTCCAGGTCAGCCTCCAGCCTTACGGGCCCACCTGTCTAACTCAGACATTTTCAACCCTGGCTCAGTCTCAGGCAGTCTGCTTTCCTCTTCTCTGCTTGTCTTTCTAGTCAAAGGTCCTTGCCTCTGTGGAGGTTTCCCCAACCCACCTGAGTCAGACCAAAGAGCTCCCTCTTCTGTGCTGTTCCTGCACTTTTGAGTCACTTCAGCTATTACTCTCCCTCGTTGGCAGATAGTTATTTATTCTTTTGTTAACTAGACAGAGTTTCTTGAGCTCAGAAACTAGACATTAATCATATGTATGTAACCTATGTATCTAGGTACTAGCAACAGTGACTGCCACAGAGCAGACTCTCAGTAAATACTCTATTTGTGAACAGTGGTTTACCTGGGTATCTTTTCTGTTGGGATTGAGGTAGGATGAGGACAGCTTTGGGAAGACTTCCACAAGCAGAAAAAGCAGAAGGGACATTTCAGGTGGAAGAAAGCGTTGGGCAAAAGTACCATGAATGGAAGGTATGGACAGACGTGGGAGGGTTCTGGGAGGGAGAGGAAGGGGAGGGTGAAGCATCTTGGCCCCCAAACTCAGTCCTGGGCTCTTCTGTGCATTGATGCACTTGACCTTGGCAAAAACATGGTGAGGAGGCTATTATTCATGGAGAAGGGGATGGAGGCTTAGGAAGGTCACACAGCTTGTGAATTGGTGACGGAGATGAGATTAGCTCAATTCTGTTAGACTCCAAAGCCTGTGGCTTATCGTGGCCTCAGAGAATAGTAAGTAATTTGAGATGCTTGGGGCCTGGCGTAAGTGAAGAGGAGTGAGAGGAGGTAAGTGTGGAAAGGTGGCTGTTGCAGGGTTAGATTATCAATCGTATCTGGTGTTTCTTTCTTTCTTTTTTTTTGACTGCTTTCCGAGTGCCAAAAGCCTGTGCTAGGCACTTTAACACGTCATCTCTTCAAAGCTAACAGCAGCCCTATCAGGTGATTACCCCCAATTTACCGACAAGGGAACTAAGTGTCAGACTTGGCCGTGATCACATAGCTAATAAGCGACAGAGGCCATGACGTAAATCCAGGTCTTTAGATTCCACAACCCAAGCTAATTGGGAAAGAGTTCAATGGATGAATCATAGCTTAATAATTCCATTCTCAATGACATAAGGAGGGCATAGATTTTTCTTTCTTTTTTTTTTTTTTTGCCATTGGCAAGCTCTAAGCCTGGCTGCCGATCCAGACATTGTCTCTTCCCTTCCTGTTCAGTTCTGCCCATTTGTCCCATCTCCTCCCTCTTCTCTCTGCCCAAATGTAAAAACTGGATCTCCGTGCAAGGCTAATTGCTAAGCTTAAAAAAAAGACCGATCTTTTGGCAGACAAAAATGTCCCTTAAGGAAGACGGTGGGACAGGAAGGTGAAGGGAGCATCAGAGAAACCAAGAACCTGGCCAAGATCTCAGGAACAGATGCAGCCATGGCCCTGGACGAGAACTCTCCCTCTTTTCCAGAGAGTTTTTATTTTTAGAGATTCAGTCTTGGATGGGTAAAATGCAAACACCAGCCTTACTTGGAATTACCTGGTTTGGATTGTTCAAAAGGTGGGTTTCCTTCCATAAGTCTTCCTTTTTAAACCAGTGCCCAGAGAGTCCACCGATTGAGAACACTGCCTCCCGTGATACAGTTACATCCTTGGCTTTTGCTGCTGCTGCCAAGAGAACTTGGGGTGCCGGGAATTTGGGGCTGGATGCCTTCCCGGTCCCTGCCCCCATTAGAGGCATTGACCCGGAGGCCGAGTGTAGGAGTCCCCATCTTTCAGAATTAGTGATGTGGTTACAGTAGCAACGTGACTCTTTGTGGACGGAAGAAGGTGGGTCGGATGTGAGAGTCTCCCTCTGTGGACATGTGTGCGTCATCTGAGTCATAGCTTGTATCGTTACTCTCAAAAACAAGTCATTTTTGTTCCTGTCAGCACCTTGGCTGGCCCACAACAAAGAGCACAGCTGGGTGATGTGCTGAGAAGGCGAGGCCTAGGCCCAGGCCTCAGGTGAGCCGTTAGAGCAGGGCTGGGGTTGGGGAGAGCGGGAGAGCATTATTGCCAGCTGCCACAAACACGCTTACAGAAAACTGCCGGAGCACCTAAGAGTGATCTTCTTGCGTGCAATTTTTTAATCACCAGGAATGGAGTGATCTAGTGCAGAGCTCTCCAAGGAAGTGAATTTCAACCTGGATACACTTCAAAATGATTTGAAGCTTTAAAAAAAAAATACAGAGGTCCAGGTTTTGATCTAGAAGTACGAAATTCAACTTTCAGGGATGTGACTGTATAAGCCTCCTTGGGTGTTCTGGAACAACGAAGGTGGCATTGCTCTGAGAAATAGCACTTGGAAATGTCTCCAGGAAGGTGAGAGAGAAAATTATTCCATCTCGGACACTGCAGTATCAAGCACCCTGTCTCTCTTTGCTTTCTCCCCCTCACAGAAGCTTCTCCTCTCATGCTTCTTGTGGGGCAGCACAAGGACATATCTGGCTGTGCAAAATCCAGAAAGGCTTCAGGTATATTTAAGTGTGGCTTGCTTGCCACATACACTCACCCCACGAGTTTGCAGACCATTGCAGGACGTGGCTACCAGGCCTTGGAAGTCGTGAAGCACAGTTAGGTGAATGACATCTATCCAAGTCCGGGCAAAGAGGGCCCCTGTGCTGCCTGTGGGGTTAGTGAGCTTTGAGGTCTTTTCCAACATAGGCATTCCCTGGTGTTCATATCAACCCTTTAGAATTGTCATTTTCTTTTTTATGCAGTTTTTGGCCGGGGCTGGGTTTGAACCCGCCACCTCTGGCATATGGGGCCGGTGCCCTATTCCTTTGAGCCACAGGCGCCGCCCTTAGAATTGTCATTTTCTTAATTTGAAGCTGGTTTTTTTTTTTTTTTTTTTTTAACACCTTCTTCTTAGTTTCCCTGCCTGCAGATAACCCCTAGGTTGGTTACCTTGGGATAATCTGGGTAGTGAGAAGCTGAAAGTAACCAGACCTGGAAGGAATTGGGATGAATAAAGTCTGACTAAACGTGCGTCATGAGTCATGGGTTGTGTCTTTACTCTCCACAACAAACTTTTATTAATGTCAGTATCTTTCCAGGCACAGTACAAACCCAGTGAGGAGGAGATTTGGTACTTAAACGTGTTTCTGACCAGAGACGCCCAATACAATGACCCAGGGATCACACAGGAACACAAGAGAGCCATCTCCCGAAGAATCCTGCCTCAATCTGTTTCCTCAACTGCCTTTGCACCTTTCTTTGGGCTGGAGGGGTAGAAGATGGGATGACACTTTTCAGTCTAAAATTCTCTGTCTGGTACTTGTTGCATGAATGACTGTATGACTGGATGCTGCCCATTCCATTGTAGAGACACGAGGATTTCTGGAGCAAGTCCCTCCCAGGAGATGCTTCTCTCTTGCTTGTTCTGCAGAAAGTAAGCTGCCATTGCATGAACTGCCCTGTGAGGGAGGGCCCATGAGAATGAACAGGGAGAGGTCCTCTGACAACAGCCTTTGAGAAGCTGAATCCTGCCAGCAACCCTGTAAGGGAGATTGGAATCGGGTCCCCCATCGTTGACCCTTCAGATGAGATGGCAGCTCCAGCTGCAACCTCAGGAAAGACCCTCAGCCAGGAAGCACCCTGCCAAGCCACTCCTATATTTCTGACCCCTGATAAAAATAGACAAAAATAAAATTCTCCATTTGGGCCCTGAAATTCCCAACTGGAGGAAAAGTAGCTGTGTCTTTGAGGGATTGAATGAGTGTTGACTTCACAGGTGGCATCCTCTGAATCACAGAGGAATGCTCTTTGGAGGAAGAATCCACCAGATCCCTTCCTTTCTAAACCATGCCCCTTCTTCAAAGTTCCACTCAATCCTTGGATCCTCTGTGGACGCTGTACTGGTCATTCAAGTACTAAGTGGTCTCCCCCTGCTGTGGCTGGCTCTGGTTCTAGAGCACATACCTGTATCTGTAAACCTATTTGCTTTTATTGTGTATGTATTTCTGATAGCTCTCCAGTACCTGTCTTGGATTATCTACTTTTTTTGGTGATAGTTTTACCTTCTTAGGAGACTCTGAGCAAATTAAGAGTGGGAGCCCACCCCTATTCATCCATTTACATGTCCAATAGATACGAGCGCCAAATTATGCAGGCATTGTTCTCAGTCTTGATATACATATATCTCTAGGTATCTATCTATCAGGTAGGAGAGGCTGTAAAGACAAAGCAGGACTGGGCAGAGTGGCTCCCACCAGTAATCCTAGAACTCTGGGAGGCTGAAGCAGGAGGATTTCTTGAACTCAGGAGTTCAAGACTAGCCTGAACAAGAATAAGACTCCTGTCTCTACTAAAAAAAAAAAAAAAAAAAAGGCAGGGCATTGGGTGGACACCTCTAGTCCCAGGTACTTGGGAGGCTGAAGCAAGAGGATTGCATGAGTCTGTGAGTATGAGGTTGCTGTGAGATATGATGCCACAGCATGCCTACCCAGGGTTAGAGAGTGAGACCCTGTCTCAAAAACAAACAAACAAAGACAAAGCAGGGTAAGAGGATTACATAATATGATCAGGAATAACATTGATTTGTCTAATGAATGATAATTCTATTCATTTTTTGTTTATCATAAAATGCCCTACGTGAGATGCTAAAGTAACTTACATCTGTGCGGCTAGACCAAGCTACCATAGAAGAACACCATTCAAGTGGAAGAAAAATTATATTAGGCTGGAAAACATGGTTACTGAATTAAACTTTAACATGGAAGCCAGAACTTTGCAGACAGACACTGCAGGAAACCACTCGTAAATTAGTGAGTAAAAGCCAAAGTGAAGATGAATTTCTTAGAACACAAAAGCGGAAGATAAATGAAAATGACACAGTAGAATCAATGTGAAAGACAGATATCAAAGAGCCAATGCACAAATTACAGGAGTTCCTGAAAATAATTAACAGAATCATCTGGAGCAGAAGCCATGCATAAAACATGTATTGGCTTCAAACAAAATCTTATCTTACAAATTGATGTGCTTACTGCACGAATCAGGAGTCTGGGTTGCGTTAGGTCCCAGCTCAAATCGGATCAAACAAAAAAGGAATTCTATTAGCTCCATAATGAAGTCCAAGGGATTCACTAGGAATTCATCTGTCTGGAAATCTCTTGCTTTCCTCTAGGTTGGCTTCATTCTTGGGTGGGCTGTTCCTGTAGTTGGGCCCTCAGTTTCTCCAGACTTCCATTCTTTCAGCTCACGGACTCCACTGGAAAGAACTCCGCTTCCTCTTTAATAGGATTAGTCCTCATTGCCTTTGATTGGCTTAACTTGGGTCATGCACTCACCCATGAAGCAACTAATCTACCTGAGAAGGGTTGTTGCATAAATTTCACTGGTAACACATGTGCATTCCTGGAGTGAGGGGTGGGTTAACCCTATCTAGTGCCCATGTGGACTACAAGTAAGGGGGAGACAGTTTCCCAGAGAAGAATGGTATTGCTGAATACAGTAGACAGGGGCATGGATCCTGGGTAGGATTAATTATTAATCTGCCCAAATAACATTATGTTGGGCAGATTAATGAAAGAGCTACTCTCAGATCTATCCAGGTAGAACTTTTACATCTTAAAGATTATAAAAAGCCCTATAAATAAATGTGCAGGATGGAAACAAAAGTCAAGCATACTTCAGATTTCTCTCCCGTAACTCTAAATTCTTTTTTTAAATTTCTTATAGCATAACTGTGTACATTAATGCAATCATGGGGTACAGTGTGCTGTTTTCATAGACATTTTGAAATACTCTCATCAAACTGGTTAATATAACCTTCATGTCATTTTCTTAGTTATTGAGTTAA
>NW_003852450.1:2417527-2425028 GCF_000181295.1 Otolemur garnettii | reverse complement strand
GCCAACATCTCTGGTTTTGGGATTTTGTGATATGGGCTAATCTTACTGGGGTTAGGTGGTACCTCAAAGTAGTTTTGATTTGCATTTCTCTGAGGATTAAGGATGGAGAGCATTTTTTCATATATCTGTAGGCCATGTGCCTCTCTTCTTTAGAGAAATTTCTATTCAAGTCCCTTGCCCCACCCGAGATGGGATCGCTTGTTTTTTTCTTGCTAATACATTTGAGTTCTCTGTGGATTCTGGTTATTGTAACTCTAAATTCTAGAAGACAATGGAACAGTCTTTTAAACTGCAAAGGAAAAGAAATTGTGTGACCCAAGAATTCTATATCTAGGTAAATCTTCACTTATAATATATATACTCAAAGAATGTAATTTCTGGAACTCTCCCTGAACAATCTAGTGAAAAAATAGGTCCTAAAATAATAAGGACTAATAAAAGGTAGGTACAAATTATCACCAAGTTCACTGATTCTACCTCTGAAATATACCTCAAATACACCCTCTCCACTAACACATCTAACATTGAGTTAGTCCAAGAGAATATCATCTCTCATCTGGACCATTGCCATAATCTATGAACCTGCTTTTCTCCTTTACTTTCAACCCTTCTAAGCTATTTTCCTACATATTATTCAGTAGTCTTCTAGTAAACCAGCTCATATCACTTCTTTCATGAAAATGATTTCATGGCTTCTCATGGCATACAGTATAAATTCAACTTCCTTACCATGATCTTCACGAGTTTGACTGATTCTGCCTGTGCTCACCACGCTGGAGTCACACAGCCACCTACCTATCAGCTCTTGCTGGGAATGTGCTAAGCTGCTGCTTCACTCAGGGCCTTCCTACTTGCTGTTCCCTTGACCCGGAACTCTCTTCCCTCAACCCTCCCTTTGGCTGGTTCCTTCCTTTTCATTACATTCATTACATTCTCAGCTTACTTTTATCACTTCCTCAGATGCTCTTTTGTCTCCTTATCTAAAATACGCCTTCTTCTATTTTTCTTGGCACTTTTATCTCCAAACACTAATCACAAGGTGTAATTATGCACATTTGTGACCATTTACTTGTGTTTTGTGAGAAGGTGAACCCCATGGAAGCAGGGACCATATTTATTTTGTTCGGCCCTGAATTCCCAGGTCTTGGCACAAGCTATGACACAGAAAGAGCATACGATTTCTATTTGTAGGAGGAGGGTGAGAAGGAATATTGAAATGAGGTAATTATTTATAGAAATAAATATATGTAGAGAAAGAAGTCTTGGGTATTGATTTAACTGTAATACTTAAGGTGATGGCAAACATTTTTGCTATTAAAGAGATGAACTATGATTACAAAATAGAGAAAGCGTCAGATTTAAAAGATGAAATGAGCAAATCCAGTACATAATGCCTTCTGTTCTTGATTTGTTACTTTAGAGACTAAGGTGATACACGAGATCTTAGAGTAGAATTAGCGGTGCTTGTCGAGAGACTGTGGCCCTGAAGGAAGGATGGAATCCAGTGCATTAGGGAGAGGCATGAAGGTATTGTTTGTTTGTGTGTGTGTTTAGGGGCAAGAGAAGACTGAGCAGAGATCCGGAATTGAGACGGAGTAAATGGAGTGAGGGGGGCAGGGTGAGGAGCACTTAGGACCTCCCAGGACTAGAGGACTCACTCACCTTGGGTGAAATCCAGAGGTAATCCAGAGACACTGTTGCCCTAAGGAGAAAGCGTGCCCCTCAGGGAGGGACTTGGTGTATGTATGTGTGACGTGTGCAGCTGACAAGAGTCTCAGCGGGATTCCCAAGAAAATGCTCCCAGCCCATTCTGTCTGCAGACAACAAGGACACCTTGTGGCACAATAAAGAAGAGGAGAGACTGAGGGAGCAAAGAGGCTGTGGGGCTGCAGGTGCTGGCCAAAAAGGCACAGCCTGGGGGGCATCGTGTGTGTGACAGAGAAGGAAGGCCGGCAGAAGGTTCTGGAAATGAACTTGCACTACTCTGCACGAATCTAGGAGTAGGCCTTGTTTAGGAGAAATGAGCAAAGTTGCTCTTCGTTCCTGGAAAACAACCTTTCTCTAGGTTGATAACGATGTTTTTCAAGGCTGTCTCCCTGGGTGTTGCTGCCTACGGGTAGGGGCACCTAAGGGGTGGGTGGTGAATAGAGGCAGATACAGCATCTCCAGGCAGAGGATCTGGCCTGGGTTCTGCAGTTCAGTGTCTGTGACAAAGCTGGTTCGATTTTTTAAGATGGTGCTCTTGTCTGAAAGGAAGGGGGTAATGATGCATGATCCCCACGTCCCTGCTTGAGATCCCGTATGTAGCAGGCTTTGCAATCTGCACTTGGTTACACTTAGCGTTGGGGGTGGGTAGGCACAAGCTGCTGAAGACGTTATCTGGGGGCCTGACCTTGACTGGCTTTTCCCGCAGGACCTCACTTTTAGCTCAGCCTTAAGGGAAGATCAGTCAACTCAGGAAATATTCCTCTGCTCCTCTAGAAGGGACTTGAAAAGATGATTTTATCCTTCAACTGGATAAAGCCTTCAATACACCAACCCCAACCTCTGGGCTTCTATCTAGTAGTGGTGAGAAAATAAGGTTGGTTGCGCAGTTGCCACTAGATGGCACCATAACAGTCTCCTTGCAGCTCATGAAAGCTTCGGGCAAGAAATATGTAGCCAGGAGGTGGGGCTGGGAGTGAGTGGGCTGAGGGTGATGAGAAGGGCATATATCCATTAAATGACCTGCAAGATAGTGCCCTGTGTTTATAATGAGGTTAAGAGGAACTTCTCTAGATTAATCAGTGGGCTGCATGTTGCATCAGGTGTAGATCCAACCATCCCATCCAGGTTTTTGAAAACCTTTTAACAACTTCACCTGGGCAATTGCCTTCAAGGGGATGGGTGTTCAATCTTCTTAAGACCCATCTCACGCTCACAGAGTTGTCGCTAGACTCATAATGATGGTCAGATCTCAGATTTCTCTGGAGGTTTGGGAGATAAGTACAAAGTCTGCTCAGGAGGAAATAGTTTATATGCTGAAAGGAGTGCAAGATTTTACTAGTCAACATTGGCAGAGGCCTGGGAAATGTGTGTGAAAATATATTGTATGGGTGTTGGACCAAGGAGGATGGAATATAGCACTGGATCAGACTGGATTTGTTGGGTGTATTTGTGAGATATTCTGAGTTTACTGTGTTAGCTCTTGCAACTGAAAGTGGCTCTAAAAATTTCTTGGTTGGCTGACTGAGCCTTGGACTCAGTGGTGCCATATGTTTAATAAGGTTGTCATGCCAGAACTTCCCTGATGTGATGTAGAGGAAGACATCCAAGGCGTAGGGAGAAAAGAAGACGGAGTGACTTTATCAACATGATATTTGCACATCTACCCCTGGATATAGACCCCAGAAGGCCAGAGGACACTCCTTTCTCAAGACATTGAGAAGTACATTGCTGAAGGCAGCATTTTTATCTGTGAAAAACTTTGTAGCTGTCTTCTGTAAGTCAGGTATGATGATGAAAGATACCGCCATTGGGTTGGACTATCTGATTTCAATGGGAATAATAGGATTCCTGGATAGCAGAGGTCAAATGTTGTAACTTAACCATCTGAAACAATGGGACTACATATAGAGGTACCATAAAAAACCAGAAGGCACATAGCAGTAATCAAACAATTTTTTAAACTTAGGGATTTTCAATGGGGCTAACTGATCATGGTGTACCCAGGAATGAAAAAAGATGGACAGTTGATAAAAATATTGATTGATCTGTACTCAGAGACCAGAAACTTGAATTGTTTCTCATCTAATTTCCAGACCCAAATCAATTCTAGACTTAGAGTTTCTTAACTGAAGGAGGACAAAGAACCCATCCTGAGGATTTTGGTTGAATCTTTTTCCGGCTATTCCAGTGTTTGCTCATTGGGCCTTTATATAATGTGGCCATAATGCTGAAGTAGGGACTCTGCATGCACTCAACAGCAACTTACTCTAATCAAGGCTTTTTTGACTACCAACACTGCTGGAGCCTGACTTGCCAACTAACCTAAGCCCCTGATATGGCAGCATTCCCTAAAGGGCTCATCCAGTCTCCAGGGGGAAGTGATTATGCTGCAACCTTTCCATCGTGGAGGAAAGCAAAAAGAGTTCCTCACTTTAGAAGATGTTTTGAGTACAGATTTGCATTCCTGCCAAAAAACTCTGGCAGCACCACCATCTGTGATTATAAAATATGATGCATTTCATACAACATTGCTTCTGATCAAGAAAGTCATTTCAAAAGAAGTGTAGCAATGGGTTTATGTCCATGGAATTCAATGATGCAACCACATATCCCAGCACTCAGAAGCAGCTGGCCCAAAAGAAAGATTCTATGATCTGCTGAAGAATTAGTTATGGTATCAGTGGGAGATTGCTCTCTGCAAGAATGGGGTTCTACATGGATGGATATAGATTATAGTTTGAATTATAAATAATGGTATGGTTCTGTGTTTCCCATAGCCAGACTGCATGGGTTTGGGAAGCAGAGGTGGAAGGTGGTCTGACTCTTCTTTCTGTTAATTCTCATAATTCTCATAACCCACTCAGAATTCTTGCTTTCTGTCCCAGTAACTGTGAACTCCACTGGTTTGGAGTCTTGATTAATAAACAACAAATGCTTCTACCAGGAAATACACCAATGTTCCTGATTAGGAATATGAGACTGCCCTTTGACTATTTTGGGCTCTTCATGCTGCAGAACCAACAGGCAAATAAGAGGGTTACTCTGTAGTGAGGGGGATTTATCTTGATTACTAAAGGGAAACTGGGCTGTTACTACTCCTTGGGTAACATGAGAAGACCATATCTGAAATGCAGGGAGATTTTCCAGGGTGCCCTTCAGGATTTTCATGTCCAATAGCGAAGATTAACAGAGGTCAACAATTTCCCTGCTCCCTCGCTAAAGGCATAAGCACTGATGATTCCAATCCTTCTGTCCAGATTGAGCACCCCGCCATAAAAAACACCCCGACCACCTGACTCCTAGATGAAGTCAAAGAAAACAAGAAATGGGTAGTGGAAGAAGGAAGTTATAAATATCAATTGTGTCTCATGATTAGTTACATGTTATATGCATTTTGTTGGAAACTAACTTAAATTTTTTTAGTGGACAGTGCTTGTGGCTCAAAGGAGTAGGGCGCTAGCCCCATATACTGGAGGTGGCGGGTTCAAATCCAGCCCCAGCCAAAAACTGCAAAAAAAAAATTATTTTTAGGAAACATTCAAACAGGACTATGATTTAATTTAAGAAGTAATTAACATTGCTCGGAGATGGACACAATGACTTTAGGACTTTACAATTCTGTATTTGGGGAGGAGGTGATACTGTCTTGGTTTACACACAGAATAGTTGCATCATGCCAAGGGGAACGATTTTTGATAGTAATATCAAAGTTCACATTTTTGTGAAGCGGGGTTATGGAGGCTGACTAGCCAATGAGGTGGACGATGCCAGTATTAAATTATTGCTTCTCAGTTCTAAACCCACCATTCTATATTCTGCTTCATGATCCTAGAGCTGGGGCCCTGAAGACCACATTTCTGCTTTTCCAGTTGGCTTTGCCAATGGCTCCTTCAAAATTGGAGGAGGAAATAGGGGTTTTGTCTTTTCTGTATGTTTCCTGTCTGTGTATAGTCCTTGTGAGCATTACCCCAGAAAAGCTTCTACATCATAACATAAGCATTTCCTTCTTATGGCAGCAGCTGAATCCAGTTATCAGTTCACCTAACACTTGCACAATCAGCTTCATCTTGTTGCCCTTGGGGACACCAGCATTAGTCAGCCAATGTCCTTTCTGCAGATATTTGAGTCCTAGTCCCCTGGGTCCCCTCCTATAAAGTCAGACAATAGGCATTGGGTGAGCAATGCCTCCTACTCAGAGATCTGAGTTTTGTATCTCTGGGCCTACTAAGTTTCTAATTTGTTAATACTTTCAACAAATTTCCTTAGCAATTGGTTCCCAGAAATTGCAACCTTTGTGATATTTTAGAATTCTTTACTAACTCTTTTAGTTACTGTGATGGTTAGTTTTATGTGTCAGTTTGGCTTGGCTCTAGTACTTAGTTACTTAATCAAACTAATCAGTTGTTCTTACAAACATATGTTGTAGATGTGGTAAACATCTACACCAAGTTGACTTAAAGTAAAGGAGATTACCCCCAATAGTGTGAGTGGGCCTCATCTAATCAGTTGAAAGAACTTAAGGTGCAAAACTGAGGTGTTCTGTAGGAAAAAGAAATTCTGCCTCAACACGGCACTATTAGTTCTTGCCCAAGAGTTTCCAGTCTACCAGTCTGCCCTACAGGTTTCAAAGAGTTTCTAGTCTACTAGTCTGCTCTACAGATTTTAGATTTGCTAGTCCCCACAATTGTATAAGTCAATTTCTTGACATAAATCTATTTGTACTAATAACCGCCAAGATAAGAAGCTAATCAAGAACACAATTTCCTTCACAATAGCTTCAAAGAAAATGAAATACCTAGGAATATACCTAACAAAAGAGGTGAAGGATATCTATAAAGAAAATTATGAAACCCTAAGAAAGGAAATAGCAGAAGATATTAACAAATGGAAGAACATACCATGCTCATGGCTGGGAAGAATCAGCATTGTTAAAATACCTATACTTCCCAAAGCAATCAACATATTCAAGGCAATCCCCATTAAAATCTCAACATTGTTCTTTCAAGATTAGGAAAAAATAATTCTTCATTTTGTATGGAACCATAAAAAACCCTGTATAGCCAAGCCAAATCTTAGTAATAAAAACAAAGCTGGGAGCATCAGCCTACCAGACTTTAGGCTGTACTGTGAGCCTATAGTGATAAAACAGCATGGTATTGGCAGAAAAATAGAGACATAGACATTTGGAACCGAATAGAAAACCATGAAATGAAATGAACACCTTATAGCCACCTAATCTTTGATAAACCAAATAAGAACATACACTGGGGAAAAGAATCCCTATTCAATAAATGGTGCTGGGAGAACTGGATAACCACATGTAAAAGACTGAAACTGGACCCGCACATTTCTCCATTCACTAACGTTGATTCAAGATGGATAAAAGATCTAAATCTAAGGCATGAAACAATAAAAATCCTTGAAGAAAGTGTGGAGAAATCACTTGAAGTTATTATATATATCATATATCTATAATGTATATATAATCTATTTGTATGCAGTAACAGATTTTGGTTATGTTTCTCTGAAGATCCCTAACTGATACAGATCCCTAATTAAAATCTTTGTATCTATTGACTTATATTAAAGTCTTTCTATTCAAGTAACTGGGATAGTTTTCATCTCCTTGCTGAATGCTGGTTGATCCAACAATGCACAGTTGAAAGTTTTTACTAAAAACTCCTACACAAAGTGTGAGTTTAAGTAGCCAGTATAGGAAGAGATTGCAGCCAGTGAATAGGACATCGTTTAGGCAGAGAATATGTCTAACTAGAGTATGCAGGTTAGGAGATCG
>NW_003852450.1:2416019-2417507 GCF_000181295.1 Otolemur garnettii | reverse complement strand
TTAAGTAGCCAGTATAGGAAGAGATTGCAGCCAGTGAATAGGACATCGTTTAGGCAGAGAATATGTCTAACTAGAGTATGCAGGTTAGGAGATCGGCAAGAGTCAATGGTTACCATGTAGAGTGAGTAATGTCCGTAGAGCATAGGAGCAGTCAGGGTCTCAGGAGAAACCAGCTAATGAAGCTACAAATACACTTTGACTATACACAGATTTGAAGGACAAGTACTTTCTATGACTAGCAGAATGAGTCCTGCTAGGACAAGACTGTCCCAGTGTAGAAGAAAAAGAGAACCGAATAACTTGGGTTGTGTGAAAGATTAGAAGACAGGAAATTGCTGTGGATCAGAGCAGAAGCCACCTGCCTGAGATTGTTCTATGTAACAGATCATCTAAGAACTTGGAGGCCTAACACAGCAACAATCACTCATTTTGTTCACAAGTTTGAAATTTGGGTAGGGCTCAGGGCAGACAGATCATTTTTGTTTCACATGATGTTCACTGAAACATCTTACCTGGGCTGACAAATTCACTTTCAAGATATCTCACTTGTATGGCGAGGGCTGGCTCTCTGGGAGCTCAGCCAGCCCAGTGAGTGAAGAACTTCTTTTCCATGTGGGCCTCTCTTCAGGCTGCTTGGGTTCACTTACAGCTATTGAAATCCTGAGTTAAAATATTGCTTTCTGTATTGTTATATATGTAGCTGTCTTGATTAGGTCAATCCTACCTGATTATCAGCCATGATTTTAAGGGTGAGAGTCAGTGAAATGGGAGTAGCATAATGCTATGTAGAAAATAGTTTGAGTAAGAAAATGACACCAAGGTAAATCGTAACTGAACATATCTAAAAAAGAACCAGATTAAAAAAGCATTACGTAGAGAGGAACAAAAATAAAAACGATCACAGATTTCTCATTGGAAGCAATGCAATTGAGAGGACAGTGGAGCAATATCTTTATTTTATTTTTTAAATTTCAGGTTAATGTGAGATTAATGCTAGGGTACAAATGATTAGGTTACATTGGTTGCATTTGTGAGGTTCAAGTTGTAGTTGAGCCCTTCACCCAGGGGATGTGCTGTATATTCACATTGTGCCTATTAGGTGAGATTTACCAATCTCTCTCCCTCCTCCCCCTCTCCCCTGCTTGAATTTAATTTTGTTTTTCTCTCATATGAGTGTGTATTAGACTGTCTACTGGCTTCCTATTAGTATTGTGTACATTGGATAGTTACTTTTCCATTCTTGTGATACCTTACTAAGAAAGATGTGTTTCAACTTCATGCAGGTAAATACAAAAGATGTAAGGTCTCCATTTAAAAAAAAAGTATTCCACGGTATACATATACCACAGTTTATTTATTTATTTATTTATTTATTGAGACAGAGCCTCAAGATATCGCCCTGGGTAGAGTGCTGTGGCATCACCACTCACAGCAACCTCCAACTCCTAGGTTTAAGTGATTCTTACCACAGTTTATTAATCCACTCAT
>NW_003852450.1:2365544-2415999 GCF_000181295.1 Otolemur garnettii | reverse complement strand
ATCGCCCTGGGTAGAGTGCTGTGGCATCACCACTCACAGCAACCTCCAACTCCTAGGTTTAAGTGATTCTTACCACAGTTTATTAATCCACTCATGAATTGATGAGCACTTGGGTTGATTGCACCTCTTGGTTATTATGAATTGAGCTACAATGAACATTGTAGTGCAAATGTCCTTATGGTAAAATGATTTTTTTCTTCTTCTGGGTAGATGCCTAGTAATAGAAAAGCAGGATCAAATGAAAGGTCTACTTTTAGTTCTTTAAGGGATTCTCCATACTTCTTTCTATAGAGGTTGTATTAGTTTGCACTCCCACTAGCAGAGTAAAAGGGTTCCCTTCTTTCTACATGCACACCAGCATCTGCAGCTTTGGGACTTTGTGATGTGGGCTAGTCTCACTGGGGTTAGGTGATATCTCAAGGTGGTTTTGATTTGCATTTGTCTGTTGGTTAAGGATAATGAGCATTTTTTTCATGAGTTCGCTGGCCATTCGTCAAGCTGAAAATCAAATCAAAGATACAATACCCTTCACATAGCTTCAAAGAAAATGAAACATTGGGGAATATACCTAACAAAGGACCAAAGGATCTTTATAGAGAGGACTACAAAAACCCTGAGAAAAGAGGTAGCAGAAGATGTTAACAAATGTAAGAACATGGTAATGAATCAACATCGTTAAAATGTCCATACCACTCAAAGTGATCTACAGATTTAATGCAATTCTCATCTCTCTTCCTGCTTTGAAGAACTTGAAAAAATAGTACTTCGTTTCATATGAAGCCAGAAAAAAAGCCCAAATAACCAATGCAATTCTAAAAAATAAAAACAAATCTGGAGGCATCATGTTACCCGACTTCAGGTTATACTACAAGTCTACAGTGATCAAAATTACATGGTACTGGCATAAAAATAGAGATATAGCTGTATGGAATAGAACAGAGAACCCAGAGATGAACCCAGCCACATATTGCCATCTGATCTTCAATAAAACAAATAAAAATAAAAACATACACTGAGGAAAAGAATCCCGATTTAATAAATGGAGCTGGGAGAACTGGTTAGCCACATGTAGAAGACTGAAACTGGACCCATACCTCTCATCACTTACAAAAATTGACTCTCACTGGATAAAAGATTTAAATTCAAGATGAAATATGGCAAAAAGCCTAGAAAAAATGTAGGGAAAAACTTTAACAACAGTGGTCTGGGAAAATATTTTATGAAGAAGACCCCATTGGTAATTGCAGCAACACCAACAGTAAATGTATGGGACATGATCACACTAAAAAGCTTCTGCACAGCTAAGGGTACAACAGCTAAAGCATACAGTCAGCCTCCAGAGTGGGAGAAGATATTTGCACGCTACAAACCTGACAAAAGACTGATAACTAGATTCTATAGAGGACTCAAACTAATTAACAAGCAAAGAGCAAACAATCCCCTTTATAAGTGGGAAAGAGACACAAACAGACCAATATCTTTAAAGTACAGCAATTCCTTCCTTAATATTGTAGATAGGTTCTTGGAAACTGCAACTTTAAGTGAAACAAGGTATAGCAGGTCCGACACCATTTTCTTAAATGTTGTTGTGTTATACTAGTGATGAGAAAACTATTGCTTTCATTATATGTAATTTTGCTAAAAGTCATAGTTTCCAAGAACCTATTAACAACGTCAAGTGAGGACTTACTGTATTGAAAGAAAAATTGCTACACTAGAATTCTATACCAAGTGAAAATGTCTTTCAAAAATTAAGATAAAATAAAGACTTTTTCAGACATACAACAGTTGAAAGAATTCATTGCGGTTATACCTGCACTACAAGAAAATTTTAAAGTCCTTTAAGCAGAAATAAAATAATACCAGATGGAGTTTTGAACGCACACTAAGGAATAAAGAGTGCTGAAAATAGTAGTACATGGGAAATGTATAAGTTTTTTTTTTTTGCAGGTTTTGGCCAGGGCTGGGTTTGAACCCACCACCTCAGGTATATGGGGCCAGTGCCTTACTCCTTTGAGCCACAGGTGCTGCCCTATAAGATTTTTTAAAAAGTTTTTAAAATGGTAATTATTTAAAAATGAAAAGTAATTTATTTTGGAATTTATGAAGTAAGTATAGGTAAAATGTATGACAATTATATATCTGTAGCATAAAGGCTTGGAGTGGAGGAATGGAATGGAGAAGCACTATTGCAAGGCTCTTATACTTTACATGAAATGATGATGTATTGATAGTATGATTTGGAGGTAGACTGGATGAGGTAAAGTTATAGGTTATATTTAAGTGTGTTTACATGTAAAGATGTATATGAAACCCTAAAGCAATCATTAATAAAAAAGTTGTATATAATAAGGGAACAAAGGAGATAAAATGAAATAACAAAAATAAATATGTCAAAAAATGGCAAAAAAAGGACAGTAAAAGGCATTTAGGAAAACAGATGACATAAAAAGAAAATAAATATCAAGAAGCTAGGCTTAAACTTTATCATATCAATCATCATATGTTGAATGCACACAAAGAAATGAACAGCACTGAAAATAGTACTACATGATAAATGTATAAGTACACGTGGTCCAAATACTCCAATTAAAGCAGAGATCATCAGATTGAATTTTAAAAAAATGAGAACCAGCTATGAGAGAAACATACTCTAAAGGCACAAATAGCTTAACAATGAAAATATGCAGCAGGAAATACAGAAAACTTACCGTGCTAATACAGGTAAAAAGAAAGCTGGATATAAATAAATATATATGTTAACTATATCTGTATATCACACATATCTGAGAGTAAGGTATAAATATATATCTTTATTTAAAGGAGGTCATTTCATAATGATAAAGGGGTTATCAAGAAAACATAACCATCTTAAATGTTTATGCACCTAATAACAGAGCCTCAAAATACATGAAAAAACTTGATAGAATTATAAGGAGAAATAGGAAAATGTATAATTATGGTAGAAGATTTCAATACCCATTTCTCAGTAACCCATCAAATAAGCAAGTAGGCATAAAATTGTCAAGGATATAGTAGATTTGAACAACACTGTTAACCCAAGTTGGCCTCATATCACATGCCAGAATTTACGGAATGTTGCTAAGACGATACATAGAGGAAAATTTACAGTGCCAGAGGCCTATATTAGAAAAACATGTTCTTAAATCAGATATAAGGTAAATATGACAAGTCTGTAACTAACATTATACTCAATGGAGAAATAGTGAAAAGCTTCTCCCTGTACCGGGAACAACACAAGATGTTCACTCTTACCACTTCTATTTAACTGACATTTTAGCCACTGCAATAAGGCAAGGAAAAAGGCATCCAGATCAGAAAGAATGAAGAAAAACCATCTTTATTTAAAGCCTATATAGAAAATTCAAAGAATCTTCAAAAAAGATACTAGAATTATTAAGTGAATTAATTAAGGTTGTAGAACATAAGATTAACATATAAAAATTGATTGTTTCTAAATATACAAAAATCAAATGTGTTCTTCTATGCAGGCAATGAACAATCAGAAATTGAAATGAAAAATGCTGTTTACAATAGTATGAAAATGTGAACTAATAATATGTTGGACAAAAGATATGAGAGATCTGTACAATAAAAAATACAAAACATAGATGTGAGAAATTACAGAAGACCTAAATACATAGACACACTTTGTTCAAGGGTCAGAAGACTCAATATTGTTAACATAGTGCTTCTCCCCAAACTGATTTATAGATTCAATAAATACCAGTCAAAATTCCAGCCATGTTTTCTTTGTGTGTAGACATTGACAAACTCATTTAAAGATTTATATACAAACACATGGAGTTGAAAATAATCAAAACCACTTTTAAAAAGAACAAGAAATTTAGAAAGCTAATACTTTCTGATTTCAAGACATATTATAAAGATATTGTAATCAAGGCAGATAAAGATAGACAAATACGCTTCCTAAACTTTATCTAAGTCATCAGTATAAATCACTGTTAAGACACAGAAAAAGATAAAGACTTATGGTCGGCAATTAGAAATGTCTCCACTTGAGGTTGACATTGATTTACTAGTCTGTAACCTTTAGGCTGCTAACATCCCATACCATTCCTGTTCCCATCTCCAGATTCTGGGAAAGCGCCCTGTGTTTGGAGCCCAAAGACCTATTAGCACCATCTAGAATCATATACTGATGATTAGAGTTAGCTGATATAATTCACTTCCAGATGTTAGCCAAATGATGTGTGCTTCCAATCAACGTGAGGCCTAGGAAGATAAAGACTTTGGCACCTGGTATGGATACTTTTCATTTCCAGTTAGCCCTCCTCCTCCTGGCTGCCCCCGTCTCTAAAGTGATTGTTTTAATTATTTGTTGCTGAAAAACAAACCATTTTAAAACAGTGGCTTCAAACACTAACAATTATTTGTTTGCTCTTGGCTTTAAAATGTGGATATGATGTGGTAAGAACAGTTGGCCTTTTGTCCAACACAGCATCAGTTGGGGTCAGCTGGGCTTGAAGGGCAGCTGCAGACCAGCACAGTGAGGCTCTTCTGGCACAACTTGGAGGATCTCATGATCTTTTCTCATTCCTTCTTGCCACGCCCTCCCCAAGCTGCTTCCAAACTCTGTCCATATTGACCCACATGTATTTCCCAGGACTTGCCATCATCGGCTGTCTCCAGGCCTCCATCCAGTGTGGTGTGCCTGTTCCTCCCTTTCCTGGGTTAACCGTCATGCTTCCTTGAAGCTAAGATACCACTTCCACCTCGAGCCTTCACTGACACCCCCTGCCCCCACACACCTTGGTCTGCATATCTCTCTACCGTGTTCTACAGAGTGCTGTGGTCCCCCTTCTCAAAGCATTTAGCCCACTGTGATGGATTGTCCTTTTTATTTGCCTGTCCTTCCCACTAGACTCTTAGCTCTTCAGGGGGAAGGGACTGTAGTCATTTGTACTCCCAGAGCCCAGCAGAGCATGTGGGATATAATAGACGCTCAGTATGCTGATCAGTGAATGATGTGATGATAACACAGACTTTGGAAGTTAAACTGATGTTGTCAGAATACCAAATTAGCAATAGGACCCAGTACCGGCAAAGGGGCTCAACAAAGTAGGTTTGCTGGATCCAAGATTAAATGAGTTCAAGTTCATAAAGCATTTAGAGTAGTGTCTCACACACAGCAAACACCACATAAATGTTTGCTGCTGCTATTATGGTCATTACTATGCCGCAGCTTTCAAGCCTAAAGGTATCCTTGCCAAAGGTTCTTTTTGTTCTCCCATTAGGATTTTTCTTTGAATGGGAACTTGGCTCCCTCACAGGTGCTGTTTCTCCTCCTCTGGCAGCTCTCTGAGAGGAATCCTTTGGAAGGGGAAGTTATTTTCAAGACCAGTAGAGTCTGGGCATGTCTTTCCCTTGGCAAAGGCTCAGTCCCTGCTCTGACTCCATCAGCTAGTCTCCTGTTGGCTTCCGTTACTGCAGGTGGATGCAGAAATCACCACTTGCCAGGTGTTTCTGAGCTTCCCCAGGCCTGGCAGGGCTCAGAAGAGGCAGAAGGGAGCTCAGTGATAGGCTGCTCCGGCATGCTGCCACCCTGGCATCTTCACCCACTGTGCCTCCCGGGACCACCTGGGGGGAGCCTGGAAGGGAAATTGCGCACTGAAATGAAAGCTCCTTATACTTTGGGGGAAGGTTTGGTTTGCACCTTAATTTGGAGGAGGTGTCCAGGTTCTTCAGGTTTCCACAGGCCTTGTTCTTGCCCTGACTTTGTGGGGCAGCCAGGAGGTGAAAAGTCCCACAGTTCCCCTCATCATGCCTGTGCCCCACCCTGCCTGGAATTTGAACATGGAAGTTTTAGCCTAAACTGTGATTAATATTTAGTGCTGGGAAAATCTGGGCTTCAAGGCTAAGATTGAAAATTTGGGGGGTGAAGGGGAAAGGGGAATTTCCAAGTTGCCCCTGAGACAATGGTAGGAAAGGGCCCTGGGTAAGAGGTTTGTGGGAAGTGGGACACCAAGAAGGGTGACGGGGAAACAGCCTTGCACAGAAGGACTGAGAAGCAGGGCAAGTGGGAAGGGCAGGTACAGGCCCACAGAGAGCCTGAGCTATGGGCCAAGGCGGGGCAGGAATATGGGAGGAAGACGCTGGAGCCTGGCAGGTGATATGCAGGGATGGGGAGGAGATGTGTTACTACTATCAGGGAGCCCTTCTCTGACCCGGTGACTAGGTTAGAGCCCCCCCCATACAGGATCCCTCAGGGTAGCACTGTCATAACACACATTCTACCCTGGAGTTAAGTCTCTGTGGGTCCAGAACTCAGATCCTCATATATGAGCTCTATGATCTCGTCCAAGGATATGAAGTCTCTTAACCCATAATTTTTATAATGTGGCCAAAGCAAATGCCTTCTCACAAGGCCATAAAGATGAAATAAATTACCACACTGAATGTCCTCAGTAAAGAGCCAGCTCTTAACTGGTAAGAGGGATCCTGACCACAACTGTTTAGTGGCCTCTGTCTCCTGTGACTGTGAGGTCTGTGGGGACTGGGCCTGTTTGTGCAGCTTACTGCAGTATCCCCAGAGCCCAAAATAGGACCTGGTGTGTCATAGGGGCCCAGGTGAATAAAGTGTTAAGTGATTCATGTAGGTAAGGTAGTAAGATTAGGGCCCTTGTGGGGTTGTAGCCTAGGTTTCTATTTTACTATGTGGACCCCCTAAACATTTTTCTCTAGGGGATCCCAAGTGAAAAAGACACTGATATTATTATCCTGGATAGGATGACTATGGGTGACCATTTCCCCTTCTATCTTTCTGTATACTCCACGAATTTTCCATACCAAAGCAAGGATTGCCCTTCTTCTCCTCCTCCTCCTCCTCTTTCTTATTTTCTTCTAAATAAAATGATGCTTTCACTTTGGGTAGATACTCAGTAGTGGGTTTGCTGGATTGAAGGTAGGTCTATAGTTACTTCTTTGAGGAATCTCCGTACTGGTTTCCAGAGGGGTTGTACTAATTTGCAGCCCCACCAACAGTGTATAAGCCTTCCTTTCTCTCTGCATCCACACAAATATCTACTGTTATTTGAATTTATTTTTTTCAGTTTTTGGCCAGGGCTGGGTTTGAACCCACCACCTCCGGCACATGGAGCTGGCACCCTACTCCTTTGAGCCATAGGCGCTACCCTGTTATTTGGCTTTTTAATAATGGCTTTTCTGAGGGTATCCCATTGAGGTTTTGATTTGTATTTCCCTGATGATCAGTGCTGTTGAGCATTTTTTCCTGTTTGCTGGGCATAACTTACTAACAGTTAAAAAAAGAAAATAGTATTAAACAAACATAACACTCTATGCTGTCTGGCAGGGAGAAGCTGTGGCTTAGGGTAGGGATGGGTGGCGGGGCAGGGAATAAATAGTGGGCAATTTATACTCTCCCTGTCAGCCTTCTCAGCCTTCCAAGGCCCCACGGGGGGCCACATAGGCTGTTTCCACAGAGGGAATTCTCAGATCACAAAGCCATGGGGGTGACAGTCCTCCCTCCCTTAATTTTAAGAAGATCGGACTGAAGCAGTTTGAGTTCTAACAGGATCTCAAATCCTGAATGAAAAACATTCTCAATCCTGAATGTTGTGCCAAAAAATGATCACGAGTGTGCTGAAGGGTGAAACCTTCCCCCAGGGGCTTACTTGGCAGTGACACTTAGTATCAGGGGAGTACTCATATCCGGAGGCTTGAGGCCCCCAGGCTGAGAGCAATACCAGCTGCTGCCCAACTGGGCAGGGAGGGCGAGTGGCCTGGAGAAGAGTCACGATGCTTAGTGTGCAGCTCTTTTCTAGCTCTGGCTGCACGAGCCTTCCATCGCCCAGCTTCTGCTTGCCCATTTGAACAAAGGAGATAAGATCATCTTCTCGATGTATATGGAATTTTGAGTATAAATGAAGGCCACATGTGAAAATGCTCTGGCGAGCATAAAGTGTTGGGCACGTGCTATTTGTGAATGAGAAGAGCATTGGTCGAGTAGAGGAAAGTACAGACTCTTCTCCGTGTGTTGTGTTTACAGACACAACAACATTTATTGAGTTTCCCCTTCTTCTAGAAGCTTCCTATACATTATATTAGCTTGTCATTATTTGCCCCATGTTATAGATGAGAAAACTGAGGTTAACAGAACGCAGCCTTATATGACTTGTCCAAGATCACACAGCTAGTGAGTGGCAGATCCAGAACTCTCATCTAGTTTTTCTACTCTCAGTCCAGTTAGGATGAGCGGCTTGTCCGTGTTGGCCCAGGACTATTCCCAGTTTTTGGACTGAAAGCCCTGTGTCCCGGGACACCTCTTCATCCCAGGAAAACCAGGAAGGTTGGTCACCCTAATTCTAGTGCTCACTTCATTATTCAGCATCATTAGGCTCTGTCAGTCATTGTGGGGCTGTACCTTTAGGGGAGCCTGAAATTATTCATCCCAGTTTCTTGCTAAGGGAGAAATGACGCAAGCCCCCAGCCATACAGACAAGCTGGCATGAACACACCGGGCTGGACGGGCAGGAGGGCAGTTTCCTGCTGGTATCAGATTCGTTTCTCTGTCTCTGTGACTTCCATCTCTGGGTCAGGTATAGCTGAGCATGTTGTAACCTGCTCTTAGGTAAATAGGTAGGGAGAAAAGGCATCTCTTCCCTTCCAGATGAATCCCCCCCCCCGGGGGAATATTAATCCTTTACATGTGTATACAGCGTATGATTTGTAACGTAAAAGGGCAGGGCAGAAATTATTAGTTCCATTTCTCCAGATGAGAAAAGAGAGGCACAGACAGATTAATGGAGTTGTCTGAAGCTATACAGCCAGGAAATGTCAAAGTCAGACCCCAGTACAAGTCTTTTAATGTGTTTAAATTCAGAGTTCATGGACTTCTGAGGGGTTCACATGTGGGTATCAGAAGGAAAGTTTATATGTGTGTACGTTTTTGTTGGGGTGAGTGAGTGATTCTGTATACTTCATCAGTTTCTCAAAGGAATAAATCAGATGTCCTGGACCTGTAGTCTGTGCATGACTAACTTTTTCTGTGTTTAAACATTAATCATGCTGTGAGAAAAGCTTTAGTGCTGGTGAGGTAGTTTGGGACTTAAGTTGTGATTAATTGTAATTGTGCTTCAAGGCTCTTAGGCAAAATGATTGATTTTACTTTGATACAGAGGGCCAAACTGAAATTTTCCCTTTCCTTACTTGGTAATTCTTCAATGTCAATAAGATGTCAAGTTCAAATTTTTTTCTTCTGATACCACATTTTGTTTAATCTTTAACATGAGTGCATCTGCTGAAAGAAAAAAAGACTATATGATTCAACTTTTCAACAGCCAGGATTGTCTGTCTCTAACCCCTTCTGAATCTAATTGTGCTGGATTCAGGGAGAGAAATATATAAATCCTTTGGGCCCATTCTCTCTGAATTTTGTCTGAAAGGGCTTCACCTCTGGGGCCCAGGAGAATAGTGTTTCCATGGTACAAATCCTCCCTCCCAGGTTAGCTGTCAGGCTATTCTTGGTGAACTTGCCAAAACCCGATACAGGTAGATGTGGGGAAACATCAAAGAATTGTGATCACCCCTGACTTTGGAAGGTCCCATGCCCTGTTACTGATTCATTCAGCAAACACTTATGGGGTACTTGTTACGTCCTACATTTGGGGGATAAACTAATGAGCAAGGCAGGCAAGATTCTTGCCATCATGGGATCTATACCTAAGCCACAACTTGACCTTAGTTTCTCTCTCTTTTTTTTTTTTGAGAGAGAGTCTCACTTTATCACCCTCAGTAGAGAGTCATGGTGTCATAGCTCACAGCAACCTCAAACTCTTGGGCTTAAGTGATTCTCCTGCCTTAGCCTTCTAAGTATACTGCTGAGACTACAGGCACCCACCACAATGCTGAGCTATTTTTAGAGATGAGGGTCTCACTTTTGCTCAGATTTCTCTATAACTCCCGAGCTCAAGCAATACCCCCCGCCTTGGCCTTCCAGAGTGCTAGGATTATAGGGATGAGTCACCACACCTGGCCTGACCTTCGTTTCTGAAACTGAAAGACGGATTTAACAAAGTAGCCATCTAGCCACTAACCATTACCCACTCTGTACTTGGGAGAGAGTAGATACCAGCCCTCTCTCACCTTCAATTCTGATGGGAGAAAGATTTCAGAATAGCCCAGACAACCTAATGTGAAAACAGTGCACAAAATAAAGCCACAGGTTCTAAGGGGGGACCAAGGAGAAACGAATGAAGTGAGGGTGGCAGGAGAGAGATTCACAGAGGAACGGCCTCCTGCCTGGAGCTTTAGCTCTAAGATGAAAATCTTAGCTCACTTCTCAGTCAATGTTGACAGCTGGCTTCTACTAGGCCGTGTTGAATGAATTTGTACCTGGAATATGGTGGAGATTTAGCCAGCCAAGGGGAGAAAATCCTCTAGGAAAGGAAGTCTGAGTTAAATCTCTGGCTTTTAATGGATGAGATCCCAGGAGCTGGGATGATACCACAGCAAGTGGTACTGGTTGGGGTTTCTCCTAGGAAAAAACGTGGATGTAAGATGAGATCCCCGTACTTGGCCTGCTCTCACCCTCGAGTATTTCAGATTGGTTGACCTTTGCTCTGCCACCTGCTTCCTATAACTGTGCGGTAACCCGGCATCCTCTAGCCCAGCCCTGTCCTCTTCCTGGGTCCCTGGGGTGAACCCCCCCCCCCACCGAACTCTCTTGCTGCAGCACCGTGGGAGCAGCTCTTCTTGCTGACATGATTTATTTTACCAATGAGGGAAAAACCACATCCGATTTCCACAGAATCACAGTTTCTCCCGACGTGCCTGGATTTGTTGCTTGGGAAGGGCACTCTCAAGCCATCTTCTATGTCACTGTGCTTGTGCTTTTCCTTTGCTTGGTGGGTGGAGATGTCTTTGTTTACGTAGAGAAGAGATGACAAAGATCCTGTTACTTAGTGGAAAGAGTACTGGATTGAGAGTTCAGGGCTGTGGGTCCTGGTTCCAGCTCCTCTTTGGACAAAACACTTCTCTCTGAGCCTCAGCTGTTTCCTCATCTATAAATGAGAAGCCTGGGCCAGATGCTCTTTTGGGTCTGGTGCTGTGAAGGGGACAGGAATGGAGGTGCTAGGGTCTGCTGAGATTGCACCCAGCTCTGCCCTTTCCTGCCTGTGTGCCCTTGGGTGAGGTATTTAGGAGCTCTAGGTCTCAGCTTCCTCATCCAAAATGATAGACACAGAAATAGCCTGTGCCTGTGGGAGTAGGTGTGGAGATTAAAGGAGATAACGCACAGGGATGCTTAATACAGAACCTGGGCAGGTAAATGTCCTCAATACAGAACCTGGGCAGGTAAATGTGCTTAATACAGAACCCGGGCAGGTAAATGTCCTCAATACAGAACCCGGGCAGGTAAACATGCTTAATACAGAACCCAGGATGGTAAATGTGTTAACAGAACCCAGGCAGGTAAATGTGCTTTATACAGAACCCAGGATGGTCAATGTGCTTTATACAGAACCCAGGATGGTCAATGTCCTCAATACAGAACCCGGGCAGGTTAATGTGCTCAATACAGAACCCGGGCAGGTAAATGTGCTCAATACAGAACCCGGGCAGGTTAATGTGCTCAATACAGAACCCGGGCAGGTAAACGTGCTCAATACAGAACCCGGGCAGGTAAATGTGCTCAGTACTTGCTATTACTTTTGTTCTAGCTTTTTCAGTCTATGAATTTGGAGGATGTGACCATGAAAAATGACCTGATACCATTCTTTTTGTTCTCCCAGGATCAAGTTGAGATACAGGAGTGCAGGAGGGCAGGACTTCATCTTCTCCCAGTAGCTCATGCCTCACTGGGCCAACTTTCAGTGACACATTGCCTGGAAAGAGGTGCTATTATGACATGTTTGTGTGTTTTGGCAGGACTGGGGAGGGAAACAGCATGTGTGTGGGGGGGTATTAAAAAAATAAAATTATAATCTTCCAGGCAGTGCCTGTGGCTCAGTGAATAGGGCACTGTCCCATATATCGAGGGTGGCGGGTTCAAACCCGGCCCCGGCCAAAGTGCAACAAAAAATAGCCGGGCGTTGTGGCGGGCGCCTATAGTCCCAGCTACTTGGGAGGCTGAGGCAAGAGAATTGCCTAAGCCCAGGAGCTGGAGGTTGCTGTGAGCTGTGATGCCATAGCACTCTACCGAGGGCAACAAAGTGAGACTCTGACTCTAAAAAAAAAAAGAAAATCATAATCTTCCATTGTTGTAAGCTGATGGAAACAACTATACCAAAGAAAAGACTAAATATCTTTTCATTCTTTTTCATAGAAACTAACAGTAAAAAAGTTATTACCATAAAAGAAGCAAATAAAGAAGTATCATCAGATAGTTAATAAAAATGTTGATTTATTTTTGTTGATTTCCTGGCGTTTGTGGTATTTGTCAGCTTTGTCAATTTTGTAATTGGTTGCGATTTCTTTTTTCTTTCTAAATAAATATTCACTTTTGTCTCTGATTTTGTACTTCCATTTTTGAATTCTACTTCTTGAAAGGAATTCCCCTCCCCTCTTACCAATTGTGTGTGTTATAGGCCCTGCACAAGCTGGATCAGTCCCTGGCTATCAAGAGTCCAGTGTAGGATTGCCAGATGTAGCAAATAAGAAACAGACCAACCAGTCAGTTTTGAATTTCAGATAGACAAACTTTGAAATGTGTTTGTCTGAGGTTCAAGGTTACCTGGGCATCTTGTATCTAATGAGAATATGAAAAAAAGCAGCAGTCCACTCAACCAGGGTGGGAAAGAGAGGGGAGAAGGAAAGGAGAAAGAGGGAGACTTCACAAAGGAAGTCACATTGGAGGAAGTCTTGAAACTTGGATGGGTGTTTGCAAGGCAGAAAAACCAGGGGTACAGCATTCTTGGTAAAAGGGGGTCAGTGAGGTGTGGGGTCTCCTCAGTAAAGATGAGGTAAGAGATGTAGACAAGGTCTGATCATGATGAGTCTGGATGCTGAGGGAGTGTTACTCAGAGGTTCCGGGGCACTGTGCTGGGAGTTTTGCATTATAGCAAGTATGGCTGCTCAGAGAAAGGAGGATTACTGGGAGTGAGCCTAAGTCAGTGATCCAGGAGAGAAACTCAGAGAATTGCTTGGGCTCCTTCCATAACCCATCCCTCTATCCCTCTTCCCTGGGCCTGTCTCAGGACATATGAATCACAGAACTCACTGATGTCAGATGTCAGACAGGACCAGAGGCTCTAGATGAGCAGGCTTTGAAAGAGAGCCCAGGAGTTTGAGGTTGCTGTCAGCTAGGCTGAGGCCATGGACTCTAGCCTGGGCAATAGAGCAAGCCTCTGACTCCAAAAAAAAAAAAAAAAAAAAATAAAGGCTCGGCGCCTGTGGCTCAAGTGGCGAAGGCGCCAGCCTCGTACACCCAAGGTGGCAGGATCAAATCCAGCCTGAGCCTGCCAAACAACAATGGCAGCTGCAACCAAAAAATAGCCAGGCATTGTGGTGGGCACCTGTGGTCCCAGCTACTCGGGAGGCTGAGGCAGGAGACTCGCTTGAGCCCAGGAGTTGGAGGTTGCTGTGAACTGTGATCCTACAGCACTCTACCCAGGGAGACAGCTTGAGGCTCCTGTCTCAAAAAAAAAAAAGGGCGGGGGTCAGGGAGGAGAAGAAGGAAAGTCCAGGGTGATGTGTCGTACCCGCCCAAGGTGGATTTATCCTTCCCTCCCCACGAGCACAGGAGTGGCCAGTTTGGAATTCCTTAGGTTGTCAGCTTCCGGGGCAACCACAAGTCTGAACAGCTTGGCTTGGGAGAGTTACATCACTTCTTCTGAGCAGGGTTAAGATCCCTCACAGCATTAGGTTCCCTCTCAATCTCCTGGGCCCTTGACAAGAGAGTGGCACGGGGTTAGAAAGGGCACGGAGCTAGAAGTCAGGAGATCGGGTGTGTGCTGTACCACTTCCCTGCCGTGGGATGGTGGGAGGACTGCTTCGTTGTGGTACCAGGAATGTTGAACTGGAGGGGCTCTGCCTGCTTTTCTTACTCTCATTTCTAAATCCTGAACAAAGGAGAAACTTTCTTAGGCTTCATGATCCCAGAACTGGGACGTTCATCTTTTTTCTTTTTGATTTTATTTTCAAAGCCATACACATTTCCAAACATATCTTTACGATTCAGATATACTTGCCAGGACATTTAAATATTCATGTTCTTTCTATTTTTAAATCCTTTTAGCTTCTCAAATAAAATATTCAGTCATCGATATCAATAATATTTCTTTCTTTTACAAATTCTTTCTCTGTCATACTCAGTAGTGTTTTACAGTCCTTGTGATGATGAGTTCTTTCTCAAAAGTAACAAAGATTAATGATATAGACCTAATCCATTTCATCTGGATCCTGCCATAGAGACATACATTGCTCAACTCCATGGAGCCTCATTCCCTTAGAAGGCAATAGGTATGGACCCTCTGGTATTGTGCAATTTTTGTCTGGCCTCCAGGACTTCACACTCAGGGGTGGGCATGCTCCACTCTGTCATGGAGAGGAAATTGTGCTGGCACCATCATGAATGATGTGTGAAGTAGGAGTGAATATGAGGTGGGGGGTGGGGATTAGAAGGCATGAGAGAGCTGTGCCCAGCACGTGGCAAACTCAGAGCAGTTCCCATCTGGCTCTCCAGGCTTCCTTCACATTCTTTCTGCTTCTCTACTTAATAAACATAACATTGAGCTCTGGTATCCCAGCCGTGGGTTTACTGGTTCCTGACATCCCAGTTCTAAGTCTAGACATAACCCTATGTTGAGAGAACAGACTCAGTTTCATTGCATTCCCGGGACAGATGCCATTCCCTCTCGATCTATATTCCTCTTGCTTTATATTAAAGGTCAAGCAGTAAGTCTCAAGGTGAAGAGAAGTCATTCCTTATTGTTATAACTAGTGTTCAGCCTAATTTAGGGGCTCTAAAGGGGACTGTAAAACGAATAAGAAAGGTTATCATTATATGCCAGGCCTGGTGCTGAGGATTTGCATAGACGCTCAATGCCATGCCTACATGGTGAATATTCTTTGTAAGGGATGATTCCCATTGTTTCACAGGTGAATGATCAGGCACAGAGATTAAGTGTCTTGCCTTCAGTCTGGCAGCCATAGGGAACAGAGCCAGTCAGCTCAGCGTCCAGTCCCAGCCACTATGCTGAAAGAGGATTTATAAACACATCCCATATTTTCCCTCTTTCGATGAGGTTCCTGATATGATATCTTTGTCCTGAAATTCTGGGTCAGAACATACAGTCTGAGCATGGATGGTGTTGCAATCTTCTCTCATGTGCTGCTGGTGTCTGAGCCAGCAGCTCAGGCCCTGCTGGGAAAGCAGCACCCACAGCCTTCCACCCCCCACGGACACAGGGGTGGGAGAAGCGGAGATCCCTGAAAGTCAAGAGCAGCTCTTTGCCCTTTCTCTGGAAGGATCAGAGAGATGCCCATTAATTCCTAACAAAGTTCTTTGTTTTTCCAGGTGCCTGGCATGCAGCATAGAATAAATAATATTCATTAAGACGTGCCTACTATGGTATAGGTCTTGTAGCTCATTCAAATCCTCATGGTTTATCTCATCTATTTTGGGGAGGTTCACAAAGTTCTTAAGTAGCTTGTCCAATGTATCACGGAAAGGAGAAAGCCGGGGTTCAAATCTAGAACTATGTCGTGAGCCACTATAGTCTACTGGTTCCCTCAACATGTATGATTTCATTACGTGGCAGATGCAGGACAACAAGACTTCCAGCCCCTGAGGTTTCTTCCCCTGGCATCTACCCTGTGCAAAGCCTCCAGTCTTCTCTGTCCCTCTGCCTTCTCTGCAGTGTTCTGTCCACTTCTCTGTCTCCCCGGTCAGCTGCAGGAGCAGGGCGTATGCGAGCCCAGGGGGTCTCTCAGAACACCACCCCATCTCGCTGACTGTATTAATGATTCACTTCGTCAAACAAGCTCCATTTTCCCCCCAGATGGGAAGAGACAAAATCACAACATATTTAGTTTAAAGATTTTAATTGGCTTTTATTTGGAGTTCTAGAATTGAGCAACATCTCATTTTATAAAAATAGAATGGCATTCCCGTGAGCGTTTCCACGAACGTTCATGAGCCAGCAGAGGAGGCTGGTTTTATAGACAGAAAAGAACTGATGAAAGCAGGCCTAGAACAAAAAGTAAATTGATGATTTCAAAGTTATTAATACTTTCCTTGTAAAGGTTAAAGCAGAGGGGACTTCCTTATCATCCTGGTTAAAACTGACTTGTCTGGAGATTTGCCTATTAGCTATCTCTCTCCTGATTTCTCAGAAGGTCAGATAAACAATTTACTTTCAACCCAGTGGTGTGAAACTTCAGGATGAGTAATTCCATTTTGGTTTGGTCTGTTGGACTTAGTGCAAGAGCTTAGTCTAAAGCAATGGCCTCCTTTTAATTTTATTTAACAGGGAGAAAATTGTTGACATCCTGTCTTTCCAATGCCCCAAACCCTGATCCTTGGAGAGCTTCATGGTGGAGAGTACTTGTCAAAAAATTATTTAGATAGAGGCTTACCTACCCCAGGAACAAGGACTCTGGGTCTGCCACAGGCTGCCCTTATTCCCAGTCTCATTTTCTTTCTGTGTTAATCAAGAATGAAAGGACCCTCCTGGGGACAAGATGGAGGGGAAAGAAATGATGTGCAAAGATATCCTTGCATTCATGAAGGGGAAAAACATTCCCCAAGAAGTTAAACAAAATAACATAGATAAAACATTTAGCTAGTGCCTGGCACATGGTAGGTGCTCAAAGCTGTATAAGGATCCCCGAGATGATGGTGCTAGAGCCAGAGGCACCTGCAGAGTTTGTTGAGGCTGGCTGCTGCAGGGCGTGGCTGACTGGAGAGAGCTTTCCTGAGTTTGCCTGCAGAGTACCATTGGCAGCATGCCCACAGCTCCTACGAAAGTGACCTAACTTGGATATTTACACATGGACACAGAGTTGCAAGACATTCTCATTTGCATGGTGATGGGAAATTCATTTTTCCTAGAAACTGCATGTCAAGACCCAGAAGGAAGAATCATTTCATAATAATGATTAATCAGCTATATTTTAAAGAGGAAAGAAAAGAAAACAATTAAGGAAATAAGATGCTAAGAAAACAAGGGGAAAAACAATCTCCCAAAGGCAGACACACCCAGTAAACCTTGATAGCATTTCCTCTTATCCACCTGCATAAAAATGACCAGCCCTTTCCAAGTGGCAAAGAGCACCAAGAGAGAACTGGGAGAGCAGAGGCAGGCACCCAGGAGAGCTGAGGTGAGACTCACCCTGCCCTTCGACAGAGGCTCGTATCCATCACCATCCTAACCTTCCTCCTTTGCAGCTGACTTGTTAGCACTGGGCACGGGTCTGATGCCTCGGGTGCATTTCCTAGTATGTGCGGTGATACTTTACATAGCGGGTGAACCTTCTAGTATTTCATTTTCAGTAAGAAAAGACAAAGAGTTGGAAGGAAAGAAGAAAGGGAGGAAGTTAGGGGAAGGAATCAAATGTGTTTAGTATTGCTTTTTTGTTTCAGGAACTACGCTGGACACTTCATAGTGTGTTACCTTTTTCTGATTCTTTGCAGCATTACATTATCTTTTTAAATCTAAGGAGCACCACTGGTTCGGTGGCACCCAATCAGAAATGGGTTCCTGTCTGTCTGGTGTAGAGGGAACCACTGGGATCTCCAGCTGAGATGCCGGAGGGAACAGTGTTGGGAAGGTGAACTGTAAGAAGAGCTGGCTGGGGGGTGGCGGTGCAGGCCTGCCGGGCAGGTTACTTCACGACTCTAAGTCTCAGTTCCTTCCTTGGAAAATAGGGGCTCAAACAAAACCCATTTCACAGGTGGCTGTGAGCATTAAATAGGATGATAATGCAAAATTATGAATGCACTTGGCATGTATGATAACAGTTACCTGCTACTAATATCTGAATTGGCCAAGATGTCTGGGATAGCTTCACCAAGCTAAGGGAGGCATCCTCCTCCTCCACAAAATGTGGGTGGCTCCCGGCGTGGGCTGAGCAGGCAATGTCCCACTGCTTCTGGGAGTTATCTTGTCAGAAGAAAAACCTCACTCTCTTCCTAGTGGCTTGGCTATCTAGAAGCACCCTGGTAGCCTTCTGAGAGCACAGAGCTTTAGGGGACTGTCCACAAACCATCCTGACAATGGGGCCTATGTCCTTGTTTTGCCAGAAGGAAAGAGTTTGAAAAAAGAGACATCAAGCTCCTTAGCATACTGCCTGGCACATGTGAGGCCTCAACATTTCCTTCCCAGAAACGATGCCACTTAGGTAGAGACAAGGCAGAAAGGATTTTCTAAATAGGATTTGCTGTTACGTGGCTTTCTAGAGAAGACGCTGGGAATCCCGAGGACGGTCTGGGGAGTGGAGGTGGGCAGTGGGAGCAGTTGTGGCGCACACTTGTGTGATCTTAATAGTTACCGCAGTGAGAACCGTGGTGGGGTGTTGGAGTAGTCTGCTCCACTCGCTGGCTTCCCATGTTGGGTGCCCTTCTCTGCGCCACTGCCGTACACAGGTGCTCACCCCAGCACACAGCTGGGACTGAGACCGCAGAGGACCTGGAGCAGAGGGCCGGCCGATTCACCTGTGTGGTCACATGCCGCACCACTAAGGTGAAGCGCTGTTAATGAAGCTTGTGTGAGTGGGGGAAGTGAGTGAGAGAGAGAGAATTCAATAAGCTTTGCCACTTTCTGCACCTTTCTCGGTGTGGATTACATGGCACTGCGTAAAGTGGTTTAACGAAAAGGCAGAGAGAAAGACAGAAGCTAGAAGGGTGAGAGAATGAGAAGAGGTGGCAATCGTCCTAGGAACTGGTCCTGCCTAGTACAGAGCTAGCTGCAAACGTGTCCCTCATGCCCCCTGCCTCAGTGGATGACAGACGGGAAGCTGCCGACTCGGCCTCTGTCGCGGTGCCTCCCCCTAGCTCCTCACCCAGGCTGATTATTAATAGTTACAGGCGATGTCCTGTGCCTCTCTTTCTTATCTTCTCCAGAAGGCGAAATCTGCATAGCTGGCCTCAGACAAATGATTTTAAGCAGATACACATTGGGGGTTTATAATAAAAGGATTTTGTCTATTTCGGGGATAAACATAAAAAACCAAATATGCTTTAATGGTTTTTCAGATCTGTTGCCTAATTCCTGGGGCGTATTAACAAACTTGTTTTTCGTATTTAATTTATTAAAAGCAATGCTTTTCACCCCTGTTGACAAAGTGGGCCGTGTTGAGTCATAGGAGGGAGATCTATACACAAATCTGCCCCCTGGACTGAGAGAACACTGCATCCTGCCCTCTGGGACTGGAGGTAGGGGACTGGGGTGGGGACGTAGGAGGACTCACATCTAGTTGTCTAAAGGAAACCAAAGGAGGAGACACATGTCCCTGGAACTGCACAAGGCTGAGGTAGTGAGTCTTCTTCCCTCGGATGCTGTCTGCTTGTCGGCAAGGTCTGCAGGGAGAGTCAACCAGGGGCCTTTTCTTTCATTGCCCTCCCTGCTTGGCTGGGCAGCTGATTCTACCCCTGTCTGCAGGACATGAAGGTACAGTGTGCTGCCCTCTGGCTCCTGGCCGCAGCGCTCATCTTGAGCTCAGTGCACACCCGCGGGCTCAGGAAGTGTCTGATTTCCATGGACACGCACCATTTAGAAGAGAGTTTCCAAGAAATCAAAAGAGCCATCGTGAGTACGGGTTGGGGTAATAGTGTGGACAGAGGGTGTGCCTCGTCTTACATCTGTGAAAATTGAGTTCCTTTTCCTTATCTTCGCTGTCTCGAGAGAACTTGGAGTACTCATCGCTTGTGTCTGTTCTTATGTTTCCCTGCATAGCAAGCTAAGGACACCTTCCAAAATGTCACCATCCTGTCTGCATCAGAGACGCTGCAGAGCATTAAGGTATTGGCCTTTGTTGGCTCTTTCCTGTATTTTCATCTGGGCTCCAGGCTGAGGAGGAAATCCCAACTCTATCCCTTTCTCTTTCCTAATCCCCACAGTCCTCTAAATGCACCAGGCTTCTCCTATTTCAACTGATGTGTCAGGGCACATTTGCATCCTAGGGCCTTGGAACCCCTGGGGAGGGAGCAAAGACAGGCCATTTTCCTAGAGAGGGATTGGGCGTGCCAGGCACTCAGAGGGGACAGGATTTCTGTGACTTGCAGGTAATTTTGAAAGGTCTCCTGGGGAGAGCTGAGAAAATGAACAGATTTCAAAACCAAGGAGTTTTCGGGTTAGTAAATAAACAGGGGGAAGGGATTTGGAGGGCATTAAGAGAAAGAACACTGTAAGATCAGTAAAGGTAGGAACAGGCACTGGGCCCAGGGAGGTTAGTGACGGGGAAGACGTGCAGGCAAGTGGTGTGGGATGAAGTGCTGTCATCCAAATACCCTGGCGTCATCTTACGAAGTCCCCTGAAGCCAGGTTGAGCCTGTGCCTTGAAATAGAGGCAATATCACTGAAGGCTTTTGAGCCCAGAGTTATATGATCACAAAATGCTGTAGAAAGACAGTCTGGTGGTGTTCTTAGTGGACAACAGGGGACAGGAAAGCCAGTGAGAAGATCACCTTCCAGACAGGAGCTGCTAATAGTGTGTTACAGCATGGTTGGCTTACCAGGAGATAATTCATTTTACCAAAGGGGCCAGGAAGGTGCCTTTAAAAATGAACTCCTCCGGTCCTTGGAAGCAATTCTAGAAAGATCCAGGTTCATCTGCAATGGGTGACTTTTTCCTTAGGTGTCTCTGCACACGTGACAGAGACAGGCGCCTTTGCAATTCTTCTAGGCGGTGATTCACTCGTGGTGCATAGACGTAGCCACTTACTGAATAATTTTCCAGCCACTAGATTATAGGCTCATAGGGTATCACAGCTGTAAGAGAACAAAAAGACTATTTCCAAAGCATCATTTTAAAATGAGATCTCAGGAGGGAGACTGACTAGTTAGTGGCTGAGCTGGGAATAGACCTCAAGTTTGTGTTTCTGTCTCCAGATACTTTCTCCTCTCAAGGTCAAGAAATAGCTGGTGCGGAATAAGGAAAGGGGCCGATCGGGATACAGGACTTTGTCACGTTCCCTTTCCCCTTCCCTCCATCCTTCCTTTCCTTCTACCCTCTTTTTTTCCTTCTTCCCTCCTGTCCTTCCGCTCTTGCTTTCCTTTTTTTCTGTGTTTGTTTTTCTGTACCACAATCTTCGATAACACAGCAGGATGTAGCTTTTTGCTCTTTGGGTTACGGGAACCAGCAGGAGTGGAGGAAGAGAGGGATGTAGAGTTTGCGATCTAGGAAGGGCCACCCCTGGGGCTGGGGGGGCTTTGCTTTTTCAAGGCTGAGAAAGATGGATGTGCCCCCGCTCCCAGTTAGACTGAGCAGTTAATCTTCTGCAGAGTAATTCACTGGCTTTGGGGGTGGTGGGTGAGGTGCTAACTGGTAGAGGAGAATTTTATCCAGCCAGTTTCTCTGGGCCACACCTCCTGGGAGTTTAGGCCCCTTTCTGGGAGACGTCTGCACTCTGTGGACCTACCCAGATGTGCCCATTTCTGCAGCTGTCTGTGTCCTTTCTTGCAAATCTTAGCCCCTTACGAATGATCCCCGTGGTTTAGAAAGGACAGACTGGAAAGAAGCTAAGCTGAGCTGCCTGGAGCAGGGTGGCCAGAGTGGACACAATATCATTACACATCATTACAGTGGAAGGACTGTGTGTCCGGCACGATGCCTGGCAGATGATAACCCTTGAATGTCACTGGGTGAGAGACATTATAGAGTGGCTCGACTTCGGCCGCTATAGTGAGAGGAAGTACTTTTCAAGAAAGCTGCTCAGCCATTAGTTCTCTTAAAAAGGAGGCAGCTGATCACTGGAAGGATTTGGGCAGGAGGAAGTTAGTGATGATACATTAGGGCAGGGGTCCTCAAAGTTTTTAAACAGGGGGCCAGTTCACTGTCCCTTAGACTGTTGGAGGGCCAGACTGCGGGCCCTGAGACGAGTTGGCTGCTCAGCAGCGGCGGCAAAAACACCCAGTTGGCCAGATAAATGTCCTAGGCAGGCTGCATGCGGCCCGCAGGCCATAGTTTGAGGACACCTGCGTTAAGGACACTGTGGAAAGGTTCTAGTCAATGGCTGGTTCTAGGCCCCATCTTTTGTTATTGTATCTCCTGAACATACAAACCCAAGAGTACATGGCAATCTGTTCTTGTCATGTTTGTCCTGAATAGCTTTGATGTGTGTAGGAGGATGAACACCCTGAGACCATCATGAATTTTTAAAACATGACTTACTTCTTGCTATCTTGTACTCAAATGGACTGCTTTGGTCTCTAAGATAATATGAGAAGAGGGCTTCTGGGAGTTTCTCTAACTCATGTCTGTAGCCCTCAGATGTGTGCTGTGTGACCAAGAACCTCCTGGCTTTCTACGTGGACAGGGTGTTCAAGGATCATCGGGAGCTGAACCCCCACATCTTGAGAAAAATCAGCAGCATTGCCAATTCTTTCCTCTACATGCAGAAAACCCTGCAGCGCTGTGTGAGTCACCATGTCCAGATTCCAAGCATTTGGTCCCTGCCTGCCCCAGGGAGAGCCCAAGAGGTGCTGGCTTCAGCTGGCCTTCTGATACGGTTCCCAGAGTCAAAGGAAATTCTCTCCTGTCATCCACGTCCACAAGGAAAACTGCTGAGAACCTCTCCCACTCGTCACTGCCTCCCCAGGGCTTCCTGCCTGCTGACAGCTCAGCAGATGTGTCTCCTCATGGACAATCCTCCTGGGGTGCCAACTTGTGGCAAAGTATTCCTTAAGTGAGAGTGGCATGCCAAGGGCTCCAGCCTTATCATGGGCATACCCCTAGCATCCTTGTTTCTGGCCTTTTGGGCTTTCCATACCAGTTAACCTCTGGGTGGTTCCTTGGTGTAACTTACCCTAAGGGTCAACTATAAATTCATTGTGATCTATTAAAGTCAAATATCAGAAACAAAACTGAGAAACCAACAAAAACTTAGGCCAGGAGAAAAACTGGGTTCTAACCCTATTCCTGCTAGGTTTCCTGCTTGACCTCATGGAAAATGACCTTACCTCTCTATACTTCAGATTTTAAAACTATCAGAAGGGGTAAAAGCCCTTTCCCACTTACCTTAATGCAACAATGGAATCACATGAATTCATTTAACCAATTATTTAATCAATCAGCCCAACAAATATATAGAGAGCGCCTACCTTACAGGGTGCTGCATTCACAGGGTGGTGACAGGTAGACTAGACTCTCTCCTGGTGCTGAGAGTTTGGTGGGTTGTAAAACCAGGAGAAGCGATAGCCATGGCCAAACGCTGGTAACTCTACAGACAGGCCCTATTTCCCCCTGGCTGCTCTCACTTGAATTTACTCACCTGACTCTCACTGTGAAAACAAGGAGAAATGTCACTTCCATGCAGGGAGGGGATGGTCAGAGCATGCCAGAAATGTCCTCTGACAGGAGCTGCCTCTACTTTATCACAGCAGGAGCAGAGGCGGTGTCACTGCAGGCAGGAAGCCACCAATGCAACCAGAAGTGTTCACGAGAACTATGATCAGGTAAGGTCTTGTTAAAGAGGTATGGTGGCTTGAGGTAGTCACCAAAATAATTGAAAAGAGCAAGTAAAATTTTAGCAAGAAAAACAAAGTTTATTAACAACTTGCACAAGAAGCTGCACCCCATCCTAATGACAGCAGGCTCCGTGGACAGTTTTGGGTTTTTCACACAGCTTTGAGGAATATCAACTATTTCTTGGAAGTCTCCCAGGGTCCTAATGAACTCTAACAACCCACCTGCAAGGTCTTGTAAACAGCCCAACTGTAAGATCTTGTTAACAACCCACCTGCAAGGTCTTAATCAGCTTCCTTCCCATAATATCCCAGGTTAGCCTGACCCAAAACAACCCAAAATAGCCTAACCATATCTGCCATCCACTCGACTCATATCTAGCTAATTGGCCTAACAGCCTGGTAGAGGAAGGGGAAGGCAGATGAGAGGAAGAAGCCTGAATAAGAGAGTGTCACGCCTCCAGCCTCCTCTCTACTAAAATTCATTCTGGGTTTTTCACACAGCTTTGAGGTATATCAACTATTTCTTGGAAGTCTCCCAGGGTCTTAATGAACTCTATACTCAAAACAACCCACCTGCAAGGTCTTGTAAACAACCCAACTGCAAGATCTTGTTAACAACCCACCTGCAAGTTCTTAATCAGCTTCCTTCCCATAATATTCCAGGTTAGCCTGACCCAAAACAACCCAAAATAGCCTAACCATATCTGTCATCCACTCGACTCATATCTAGCTAATTGGCCTAACAGCCTGGCGGAGGAAGGGGAAGACGGGTGAGAGGAAGAAGCCTGAGTAAGAGAGTGTCATGCCTCCAGTCTCCTCTCCACTAAAATTCATTCATTTACTCCACAAGTAGTAATTGTGGGCCTTCCCAATTCTATGCATCTGCAAAGAGTGTATTGGTCCTACCTCATTTACTAATTGGCTGGGCTCCCCTTCTCCATCATCTCTCCACTGTTTTCTAAAAGCCTCATATATCAGGCCTGGCCTCTATTCTAGGTGGGAGAAAGCACATACTATGTAAGATGTGGGTGCATGAAACATTTTACCTGCATAGTGTCCTTCTGGTCAGCACCTGCCATCAGTATTCTGCATGGTGAAGACTGCACAGCCTTCTCCTGTAGGTGTTGATGTAGAATATACCTCTGGTGTAGAAGTGGGCGGGGAAGCCATGCTTCTCATGTGCATCCTTTGAAGATCTTGCTAAAATGCACGTTCTGCTTCAGTAGGACTGGGGTGAGGCCTGACTTTCTGCATTTAGATCACACACCCTAATGATGCTAACCCTTTGAATAGCAAGGTGGTAAGGAGTCTCTGCAGAGCTCTGCTTCATTGTGGGAAAGCTCTGTAGGATAATATGATAGAAAGAGCTAAGGGTCCACGTGGTTCTTACTATGAGCCAGGTACTGCTTTAAGGGCGCTACAGGTATTAACCCATTTGTCCTTTACAACAATGCTCTGAGTCATTATCTGCATTGGATAAATGCAGAAACTGAGGCATAGCAGGTTAGATAACTTAAGTTCATGCTGCAACCGTGTGGTGGATCACATGCTGGCTGGCTCTATAGGACAAGTTGTAGATCATATCACCTCCTTTACATCTGCTGAAAAAGGAGGTGAAATAAGTCGGGAGACTTGGATTCCAGTCCCTGCTCTGTTACTAATTGGCTGTGTGACTCTGAGATGGACATTTACCCTTTGTAGCTTTAGTGCTTTAATATGTCTAATGGAGACCACATACCCTCCCTACCCAGTGTACAGCCCCATGAGGATTAAGGCAGAAATACTAGCGTGAGCCAGTGTGGAAAAGAAAATAAGCAGAAGAACTGGCCAGGAGGGCAGATTTTTCCTGTGAAAAACAGGGAGAACAGAAACAGAGGGGGAAGAGTGAAGGATTTTTGATTTCATTTATAAGGAGCTGACATGATTTTCAACTGCTTGTTTGTGGGGGAAAAAAGTGGTCGCCTTTTAGGAAAAGAATGTTGAGTCTATATGCTATGCAAATATATTTGATGACTAAAAAGAAAACCTTGTGGGGACCAGAATATGGGGAAGGTGAATTGAAAACTATCACACAGTTTGGAACAGTGGTTCTCAACCTTCCTAATGCTGGGGCCCTTTAATATAGTTCCTGTGGGTTGCGACCCACAGGTTGAGAACCGCTGGTTTAGAAAGACAAGTTCTTACTATGGTTTCACTGGTTGCAGCTGGAGGTTCACTCTGCCGCTGTGAAGTCCCTGGGAGAGCTCAACGTCTTTCTGGCCTGGATTGCCAAGAATCATCAAGAAATTTCTGCTGCTTGATGACATGAAACCTGTCCAAAATCCAGGGATAAACTCCTCCTGTGCGGTTTTCTGTGGGAGACAACCTGCTTTGAAGGGGGGGATGGGGAAGGCCCCCATGAATATCCAGCTGAGAAATCTCCCTGTTGATGTGGGATTCTTTCCTCTGAGGCTGGGAAGACTCTGGGTTTGGGCAGATCTCGCCCTGCACCTGAAAGTCCTACTGGCTGGTCTCAGGTTATCTGATCCCACCTGAAAAGAGCCAAATAGTGTACTGTGGTATTTATAATAATAAAATATGTCTGTGCAAAGGTCCAGTGGGCCATCTCGGATGTAAAGGGTCAGCTCCCCACTAATTTATTGTGAAACTGTTTCTCCTATGTCTGTGATGTGAGCTGACTAATATCACGTAGTGCATATTGTACTGACTTTTTTTTCTGAATAAACTGTGTACTTTACCTATGTGTGGAAGTGTCTTCTGATTGGGGAAGAGTCAGTCAAGGAATCATAAATGGAGCGTATTAGAAATGAAAGGGGCCTGGCCAGGTGTGGTGGCTCACATCTGTAATCCTAGCATTCTGGCAGGCAAAGGTGGGTGGATTGCTTGAGCTCAGGAGTTGAAGACCAGCTTTAGTAATAGTGAGACCCGTCTCTACTAAAACTAGAAAAACTAGCTGGTCGTTGTGATGGGCACATATAGTCCCAGCTACGGGGAGGCTGAGACAAGAGGATTGCTTGAGCCCAAGAGTTTGAGGTTGCTGTGAGCTATGATGACACCATGGCACTTTACCCAGGGCAACAGAGACACTGTCTTAAAAAAAAAAAAGAAGAAGAAGAAAGAATGGAATGAAAGGAAACTTTAAAAACATAACAGATGGGGAAGATAAGGCCTAGAGGGGAGCTAGAATGTGCTTAGGCTCCAAAAGCAAGTTAGTGCAGAAAACAGTTCCACGCTGGGTCTCTAAATTCTCCAGTACCTTTCCTCTACATAGAGATCAAGAAGGGTGGAGGAAAGTTCCTCTGACCACTGACTCCTTGACATGGCTGCATTTCTGATCTCTCTTTCTCTGTGTCTGTTTTCTCTCTCTGTCTCTGATTTTTCTCTGTCTGTCTCTCTGTTATTTCTTTCTGATGCTTCCTTTCCAACCTAGATATACCATGTTTCCCCCCAAATAAGACCTAGCCAAAAAATAAGCCCTAGCAGGATTTCTATGCATTAGCCCTACCCCGATAATAAGGCCTAGTGATGGGTGTGGCTGTGCAGCGTATCTGCATAGCCAAGCCCTGCATTTCCACGCAGAGTGGTCAGGAAGACTGGAATACCTTTTATCTGCCACAGATCCTTTCTCCCAGCCATTTGCACTTGCCCAGGTGCGTGTGTGGTAACCGTGGTTGCAGGCATCCTATTGCACATGTGCGAACGGCTAGGGAAAGGAATTCACTCATCACTAGCACCAGCCCCACCAACAAGGTCGGCTCCCCCTGTCAGGTTCCAGAAGAAGATGACTTAACTGTATTTGGATAAATGTAGATTGTTGTATTATACTTAATAAAAATAAGACATCCCCTGAAAATAAGCCCTAGTGTGTCTTCTTGAGAAAAAATGAATATAAGACAGTGTCTTATTTTGGGGAAAACACCGTATCTTCCCTGGTCCTAATCCATTCTCCACAGTGTATGCAATGGGCTGGGAGAGGGTGTTGAGCAGGGGGATAATTGTCATGGTGACAAAGCTGTATGAGTCCACAGGCAGGGGTACCCTGGGTGGCTTCTGGCACAGACAGCTGCACCCGCACGAGAGAAACACAGTCACTACCCATGGTGGTGGAAGAGCTAGCGGGAGAGGAGGGGGACGAGAAGGAGGAACAAAGGTGGAAGGAGGTGAGCGCGCCCTCTCTGAACTTGACGGTATCCTACCTTACATTCTCTGTTGTCTCTGGTCTGCTTCCTCTATCAGCCTGTTTGTCTTTTCTCTCCTCTCAGCCTTGAAGATCATGTCCCAAATCTTTTTAGTCCACAGTGGGTCTGACCCAGAGAGGTGTGAGTGTTTCCTCACACAGCTGGTTCTTAAGAAATACCTGGTAAGAAACTAAGTACAAAATTTCCCCAAACCATACCTCCCGAGCCCGCTATCAGTGCCCGGGTGGCTCCCTGGAGGAACCTAGGGCTCACTTTCAACTTCTGAGATCCAAGGGGAGGGAGCCCACATCAGGTGCCAGGGCCATGCCAGGCACTTTACATACAGGACCTTACTTGAGCCTCAGGGAGGCAGAAGAGGATGGAGCTGTTTCCAGGTGGGCAGGGAAGGAGTCTGAGGCCCAGGGAGGTGGGGGAACTTGCCGAAGACCAGATAGCTCAGGGCCTTCAGATCTGGAAAGTGAATCCAGCCCTGTTCTTCCTGATTCTAGTGCTCTCCCGCCTTGCTGCTGGAAGAGTTCACTTTATTCCAACCCTGGCGTTGTAACCAAGGGCCCAGGTTAAACTGAATGCCAGCAGTGCAGCTAACTAAACCCAGATGTGGCAAAGGGGGTCTGGGCTCATTAGCAATAAGCCTCTGAAGTTATACAAAAATTAACGGACTAACATAGACCAAAGGAGCAGAGGTTGACTCCTGAGTGTGTCACACAATGTTCCTGGCCCAGCTGAGGTCTGGGCTCCTCCTGGGAATGCTCTATTCTACTTCCAGAGCAAATTGCTGACAGCCTCACATGCTCAGGGCTGTCTTTTAGAATCAAGGACTTGCCTAGAAGTTGGCCCAAGTGGGTAAGAGGATAGGTTTTGTGTGAAATCTTGGCCCTGCCACTGTGATCTTGGGCAATTTATTAAAAATGAGCCTTGGGTTCCTCATGTGTACAATGAAAGAGATATGTAGTATCTGCCTTATGGAATTGCTATGCAGATTTGAGACCCATTTATACAGTGCCTGGTGTGTAGTAGGTACTCATTAAAAATAGGTGATGGTTGCTACTATTTGATGATTCTCAATTTTTCTGATCTTATTTCCCATACAACACAGCTGTTGGAGGAAAGCCTTGCTCTTATATATTTTTTTAAACTAGCAAGTGATCTAAGAGGCCTGGCCCTGGCTGGCTGTGCTTTCCTCCAGGTCTGCATCTCCACAGGGAATCTTTACCGAGTCCCTGCTATGGGGATGGCAGTTCTTGCCTGGCAGCCAGGCTCCAGGCGGCCTTTCTGATTCCTGGCCACTCAGGCCCTCCTCCTCCAGGCTGGCCCAGTGCCCTGTGCTTCCTCCACCACAGCCCTCACCAGTGTAGGGCTCTTCCCTCGACTCTATCTGGCCTGGAAGCTTGTTTCCTTCAGCACTGATTATCCCAGCTTCAACGACCCCTGGCACATAGGACACACTTGGTGTCGCCCATGCGGTCATGAACAAGTGCTTGACTGTAGGTGGCAGAGGAAACCCATCTCTCCTGGAGGTAAGGTCATAGCAGGGGTCGGCATATTACATTTGGCCAAGGAGTTGGGGGGAGGACAAATGTTTAAATTGTTGCTATGAACTCTGGAGCATTCTAGGGATAGTCTATACTTCACATCCTCTTACAGAGAGATACTCAATTAGTCTAGTTTCAGACCTCTGCCACTGAACCACCTTCAGTGCAGCTTTGAGTTCTATAAACAAGGCCTCTCTGTGCAGACACAAGGCTGGATCGGGCACCATGTCCCCTGGAGGGCTATTTCAGGACCTGTGGAGGGTTTTGAATGCACTTTCTTACCAGGGGATAAGTACACCCTAGTCCGGAGGCCTTTGTCTGGTCACTTTCTTAGATACTCTAAGATGACTCAGTGCCTCAGTTTCCGCATTTGGAAAAAGAAGAGAATAATCGCACCTGCTTCATAGGGTTGCATGAGGATTCAAGGAGTTAATATACAGTAGAACCTCTGTACATTGACCACCCGAGGGACTATAACAAACTTGAACATACTGAGGTGGTCATCATAAGGAACTAGGCCTACTGTACTGGTATGGCAAAATACATACACATATTTTACTTTTGATCTACAAAAATTACAGCAATTTAAGGAGGTGGTCACTATAAGGAAGTTGTCAACTATGAGAGTCTGCTGAAGTATATGAGGAGTGCCTGGCGCCATGGCAAGTGCTACAAACCAACAGCAAAAGAGCCTGTAGTCATCTTCTGGTGCATTTCAACTGTATCCCCACCATAGGCTTAACTTCCTGAGAACCCACCGCACCCCCAGGGCAGAAAATCCTCTCCTTTCAGATCCTTGCTCTCCATCCTCTCTCCTATTTGTGTTCCTTGGGACCCAGAGTGGTCCTTCATTTCTTGACACATCAGAGATATTTCAGTATCCACTTCCCCTGTGCAAATCTCAGCTCCTGATGGCACAGGTGTTGTGTAAATGGCTGCACTCAGTAAATAAATGCTTATTAAATGAATGCATGCATACATGTGAAGCCAGGAAAGTTGCCTACAAGGCGGCCTCTGGGAAGCCAAGCTGAAGCAGTACAGCTGACCTAGTCTGCTCAGCACTTCTTCTTTTCCATCATACTTTCCATGATTATCTAGTTAAGGTTTGCGAGGATGTTTACTAAGTATCGTCAGATTGTTAGAGTAAAGGCTACTTTTAAGTTGTTTTCTTTGATGATTCTTTAGATAAAGTTAAAATTTGCTGGATTTGTTTCTTTGTATCCCATTATAAAAATGCTTAGCATTGTAACTGAGGTGGAAGAGTCTTGGAGAGGCTATTCTCATTGCTCTCCAGAATTGCTGGCCTTCTGATAATGAAGCTTGGTGATGTATCCCTCATCTCTGTGTATGGGCTGGACAGTGACAGGCAGTCAGACCCCTTCCTCTGGTAACACAGGCAATCCCACCTGTGTAGGCAGTGCCCACTTGGAGGAAGCCTGTGGCTTTGTCTCTGGTTTGGGATCTCTCAGGCTTTTTCTTATCCTCCGTTTGGATCCTCTGCCTCTTGTTCTGTGTCTCTGGTTTCTAGTTTCACAGCAAGGAATCAGCTTTCTGTCTGGTCTGCTTGGCTTTGGTTTCAGTTTTGCCCCTGATTATTGTCTTATGGTTTTTAACTTCTCATCCTAAAGCCTGAAGAGAAGTGCCTCCCACCCAGTTCCTGGGCTGGTGGGGGATCTGGGGTGTCTTGCTCACCTGGGAGTGATGCAGTCCTATGTGCACAGGCTAGAGGGCAGTATCTGCTCTGGCAAGGCTAGCAGCAGCAGTGGCGACAGCACCTTCCCACTTGGGCAGGGAGGTCTCAGCTTCTTCAGAACAGTAGCCCTATGAGTCAGGAGAAAGAACTCAAGTCCTGACTTTACCTTCTCTTCCTTCCCTCCTCAATGCCTCCCAAACCTCCCCTCCACCAAGCCCTACAAGAGTAAGATCCAACTCTAGATGAGATGCTCCTGTGGCAGAGAACATCTGGTGACCCCTGATGTGATTATATTTCAGCCACCAGGTGCCTAGAAATTGGGGTCTAATGTGGAAGTTGTTGGATGTTAGAGAGTGCAATCCCTCTGCTGGGAATCAGTGAATGAAACTGAATCAAGCTAGGGAAATGCATCACTAAGCAAGTCTGTGGAGTGCTGTGGTGCGTGTGATATGATCTAGGTTCCAAGTAGTTTGCCAGCAGAAAACAGGCATTGATTCTTAGAAAGCCTCAGAGTGTAATTCAGGTTGATGTTCACAGTTCATTGCAATTTGGACTTTTTGGGCCTTTTTCATCCTGCCTCCATATTCCACCCAACACCCACAGGGGCACCACCTTTCAGGTACAGGAGGCAGAAGTACTCTCTGGTCTCAGGAATTTTGTTCCAGTTTTTCTTGCTGGAAAGAGCAAGGGTCCTTGTGACTATGTCACAGTCTCTCCATCCCCAAAGCTTGAAAAACCACTAGTCCATCACAGCCTCGCTCAAACCAGACTTTCCCCAAGACACCTTCCCAGCTACTCTCCTTGTCCCTTGGAAGTAATGCTCCCCTCCAAGCCACCAAGGGCCTAGGATGGACATAGACTCTGAATTTTCCTAGGAAAATTCTTGGCACACCAGTGGAGCTCATGAACTCTACTCAGAATAATGCTTCTAAATGCATAAAATAAGAGAAATTGGATCAGAAAAGAAACTAATAATATTAAAGTACCGCTATCAAAATACAGAAATAACAAGTAGGTAATATTTATCTGACTCTATTAAAGCATTAATTAATATGCTCTAGTAGTAGGCCTATAAACTACTGATGTTTAAAAGTAGTTGTGAGGACAAGTGATATTTTGAGATACCTGAAACCACCATCATGTGATACAAAAACATTTGTGATTTCCATTAGTAACAGAGTCATTGATAGTGCTAATACTATTGTGGTTTTATTTGTTGCCTATTCTTCTAATTTTAAAAATGCTCAATTTTGATTAGAGTTTAGTGAAAAGAAACCTTCTCTGAGATTAAGAACTCTGGCAATAGAGAGTCTATCTCCTTCACAATGCTACGAGGTCCCCTCGTGGGGCTAGGGGTCCCCAAAGACCATGTCTTTTCCACTTGGGTAGTTTTTAGGTCAATTGTGCTCAGCTTCCACACATAGGAGACTCTCTGAGCTTGTTTGTGAAATTGAAGGGAAGAGAACTGAGCATACTTCTATTCTTCTGTGATGAAACTGTTAATTCAAGACCTTGTCTGGATTTTTGTTCCCGACTCCAATTTCAGGGAAGGATCTTCCCAGGGCTTCCCACTCTGCAGGCGGGAGACGGGGGAGTTAGCCGACTGTGGGACCTAGCTGTGTCAGAGGGATGTCTCAGGAGAAAGAATGGAATCAAGTTGAGCTGGTTAAACAGAGCATGATGGAAAAATGCAGGAAAGGGAAATGACGTCACTCATGCTGGCAGCTTTGAGGATGGGGAACCGAAAATGTAGCTTCTGATTGCCATTTGCTCCGCCCATCCCACCCTGCCAGTCTCCTGAGAAGGCAGGAGGGCTTTGGCAGGGCGAAGCTCCCAGCACTGCTGGCCTGGGAGTGGCAAAGGCCTTTCTCTGCCCATCTGGTGAGCTGAGGTTCTTCTTGCAGCAGAACCTGGAGGCTCGTGTGTTTCTCTGCAAAGTGATGCAACCGGGCAGGAAGCTCAGATGTCAGCGACTATCATGTCATACACAGGGAAAGCCCTAGGCTGCAAAATCAGGACTTGCCATGGAAAAAAGGAGTGGCTGGATTTTCTTCTTGGTGTCTAGAAAATTGTTTCCTGCCCCCAAATGGCTTGGTTAGGAAGCTGAGTTTATTTCAGAGGATTGGATTCTTCTGCTCTTCTCCCTGCCGGGCTATCTGTACAATTACACTGGCACTGATTAGAAGGTGGCCCTCGGGGTTGAAACCTCACTTCTTCAAGTTGGTATGATGTGTTCATGAAAGGGACCCCTGGCTGCATCCTCCATTTGCCCCATGTGGGCGCTAACAATGTGCCAACCACTTACTGCCCTTGAAGATCTCATGGTTGGGCCAGCTGTTCCCTTGTATCTCCCCGACTAAAGACCCTTCAGGAAATGGCTCCCCTGTTGCTTCAAGGGGGGAAACAAAGAATCAAGAAAGCCAAGCTGAAAGGGGCTTAAGAAATCTTTCAATTTATTTCCCCACAGTTGATTTATTGATGAGGAAGGGAAATGATGCTCCCAAGACCACAGAGTGGGTGAAGTTGAGGCCACAGCAGGAACTTGGGTTTCTAGACTTCCAGTCTCACATTCCCGGGCATGATGTTCTTGGTCATTGATGTTACAACTGTATTTCCAACTTGATTCCCCCACTGCTCCTCTGAACGAGACCCAGCTCCAGCCAAGCAAATCCATTGCCAGTTCTCAAATACCCTGTGAGCTTTGCTGCCCTAGCTGATCTCCATCCTGAGTCCCCTTTGTCTGACCTTGCCCTCCTCCCGACCTTTCCCTAGCACCTTTGCCTATTTAAATTCTGCTCTCCCCTTGGGGCTCAGCCTCCCTCCTCTGTACTTCTCTGCATTTACTTTCTGCCCACTCAGTAGTGCTGATGCTCTTGGTGCTTCTGCAAGCAGGCCCCGTGTCCCCCTAACAAAGTGGTAAGCAACTAGGGACCACGACCTGACTGGGGTGTCTCTGTGATCCTCACAGCATTCAGTGCAGGGTCTCTCACACAGTAGGTATTTAATAAAGTCTAATGAAAGAATCACTTTAAAAAAAATGAAAGAATAGCTTTTAAAATTAATTCCCTCAGACACAGGGAATTATAAAAATGACCTTATATACTTAAATGTTTATATAAATATGCATATATATATATTCTTCCTGCCAAAACAGTTTAATCTGTACAGAGTGGGATATGGGATCTGGTCAGTGGATTTTAAAAGGATAAAATATTTTGATATAGGAAAAGGGGAGATAATTATTAAAAGTTAAATTGGGATTGTATATGAATAAGTTTGGTTAATCCTTATAGGTAGCTTAAAACAAAGCAGCTTTCAAGAGGTAAGGCAGGTGTTATCTTCATTTTATAGGTGACACCCTGAATGCCCAAAAGGCGTAAGAGCTTCTGTGCCACCAAAGATCACCCTGGAAGTTGCTGAGAAAGTATTAAAATTGTGCCTCTTGGATGTGGGTCCATGTGATCAGCAGTGTTAATACTCTTCACCTTATTTCCATTGAAGACTCATTCCTTCTGCCAGAATTACAAGCTAGGGAAAGCTTCTCTCTCAGTCTTATGTCTAAGGTAAGCTGTTTACTATGGAAGAGGAGTTTATAATGGGTTAAGATAGGGGTCCTCAAACTTTTTAAACAGGGGGCCACTTCACTGTCCCTCATACCATTGGAGGGCCAGACTGTGGGCCCCGGGACGAGTCAGCTGCTAAGCAGGACAGGCAGCGGGGGCAAAAACACCCAGCAGGCCAGATAAATGTCCTAGGTGGGCTGCATGTGGCCCACAGGCTGTAATTTGAGGACACCTGGGTTAAGAGAACCATATAGTGGAATGAGCACTTACTGAATTAAACTTTTGGGTCTGCCTATTACCAGCTGAGTGACCTTGGCCAAGTTACTTAGCCTCTCTGAACTACAGTTTTTCAATGTAGAAAATGAGAGAATTGGGCTAGATGTACTTGAGGTTACTTCTAGCTCTAATATTCCAGGAAGAATAGTCTATCATTAGATAAGGAGAGTCTTGCCATTGGGATATAATTCCTTAATCCAGAAGATCCCTGGCCCCTCCAGGCCTTGTTGGAGAAAATAAGTGGGAGAGGGCCCCCTAGATCCCCTTGGAAGTTAAATCATGGAGCTTATGCTTTAGGTCATTGAAGAAAGAGGAAACAATAATAAATCAATATGCTAACTCAATAGTCATCAAGTATTAAGTAAACACTTACCAGAAGTCATTAGGTGTGAGACCAAAAAGATGAATGGGTTTCTCTTGGGTTGAAAGATACACGTATGTAACAAAAAAATGACAATTGAGCACTGGTACCTACCAAAGAGGGTTATACAAGGTCAAGTTAAAGAGGGTTATACAAGATCAAGTTAAAGTAAAAATGTGGGAGGAATTAGTTTTGCCTTGGGAAATGGGGATGAATAGAGTTTAGGGTGAGGCAGGGACAGTTTGGTAGGGGTGATGAGTTGACTGATTATCTGTACAGAGTGTGCTATGGGATCTGGTCAGTGGATTTTAAAAGGATAAAATATTTTGATACAGGAAAAGGGGAGATAATTATTAAAAGTTAAATGGGGATTGTATATGAATAAGTTTGGTTAATCATTATAGGTAGCTTAAAACAAAGCAGTTGGGTTTTTCTTGATTAACAGAAAAGAATTCACTGGGATGGTACATGTTGTTATAAAAGTTTTGAGAGATATGCAAAACTCAAGAAATGTAAAATCCACGCAGATGGAAACAAATGATGCCCTCCCAGCAACACTGATAAGCTGACCGAGCTGTAACTTGAACAAGGGAATCATAAAGGACACTGTAGATTGTGTTTCTTGAAAGTGAAATAATGGACCTTACACAGTCTGTCTCAAAACTTTTGTAGTGACCTATGTATAACTTAAGGCAAAAGGAAAGATATACACTGTTCTTGCATGCTCTCTCTCTCTCTCTCTTCTCTCTTTCTCTACACACACAGATTCACACACGCAGAGGATGCCAAAAATTGTATACACATTTTAGGAAAGGAAAAACTGTATTAAAGTGGTAATACTCAAATCACATTTGACTTTGGCAATTACAAGAGGTACAAGATACAAAATACTCAAAATCTTGACTTCAAGTATTCTTGTCAGACCACATTTCCCAATTTTAATCACACAGACATATGACCATGAGAGGTGTTTACCTTAGCACCAAGTGATGGAAAAAATGGGCAGGAGCTTAAAAGTTTGGGAGATATTTAGATTAGATATTTGCACATATTTCAATGTTTTTCAAGTATTACAATGAAAAGTCATGGTCTTTGTTTTTGAAAGACTTTGGGAAGACATTGAAAGAAGTTACAAAGAGCATTCTGATCCAAAAGGTGAAAGCACTTCAAAGAATCACTGAATGTCAGTACTGGAAAGGACTTTATGGATAATCTACTCTCTCATTTCATGTATTCATAAAGTGAGATCCAGGAAGATGAAATTATATGCCAAAATCATCCTGTAAACTGGAATCTTTGCGCTCAAATATAAGACTTCAGAGTTTTAGATGCTGAGTAGAAAAAAAGTTGGAAAGGAACATATTATAGTATCTGCCATCTTGATAGTTGTTTTTTTTTGTTATTTATATTTTTTGTGACAGTCTCAATTTGTGACCCTGGGCAGAATGCCATGGCATCATAGCTCACAGCAACCTCAAACTCTTGGGCTTAAGTGATCCTCTTGCCTCAGCTTCCCAAATAGCTGGGACTACACGTGTACACCACAATGTCCCAATGCCCAACTATTTTTTTTTTTTTTTAGTAGAGACAGGGATCTCTCTCTTGCTCAGGCTGGTCTCAAACTCAAGCAATCTACCCACTTTGGGGTAGTTTTCAAAGCATTGTCTGTAATGTATCTCAGCTTCTTTGAATTTAATCTTGTCAGGGAGTATGGTCCTGCTTGATGGACTAGTCCTGGGCTCAGAGAATCTTCCAGTGTCATAGGGGCAAAAGGCTGAACTCCAGGAAACAGAGGGCAACATCAGTTGCTCCTGTGTGCCAAAGAAAAATCTAGTATTGGAAATCAGAGTAGGAAGTGGCTGATGTCACCCAGGGTAATTCGGAAATAAGAAACTTTTGTGTCCTCTTAAATGATGGAGGAATTTGGCCATGGCCGGAATAGCAAAAGTAAAGGGGAGACAGTGGGAACGAGCCTGCAGTGTCTGGGGTGGGGAGAAACGTGGGTAGGGAGAACTAGATTTGGAGGAGAGGGAAAAAGCAGTCCCTGGAATTCTCTTCTGGTCCTGTAATTCAGATCTTCTTGGTCCTAACTATCATTTTACCAAGGAGGAAGGTGGAGCCAGGAAGAGGCACATCCTTTACCCACAGTGATCCCCTCAGGCAGTGTTTCTTAGAGGAAGAAGGTGTTGGGATAATCCAGCCTGCAATCGGGCTGTCTGAGGACTTGAGGAAGTGCAATGCCACCAGAGAAATTCCGAGGGAGTTCCAGCCCTCACCTGCCCAAGCACATTTCCTTCCTGTGGTATATATATATAAGTAACTGGAAGCCTTTCAGCTGAAGACAGACTGCTAGGAGACCAGAAGCAGGAGCCCTTCCTGAGCACAGGTAAGAGATCATCCCCTCCACTGACACTGCTCACATGGTTCTGGGGATCAGCCCTGTCCTCCCAATCACTTACTTGGGTATGTTCAGGGTCATGTCTCCAGGATCCTTTTCCATGAGAACAAAGAAGGGTTTAATTTTGTGCTTCAATTCCAGCACAGCATTTGGAGCAATGTAGCTCAACAAACGCTGATTGCATTGTTGAACTTCACGTAGGTTTACTACACACCTAAACTAAATTGCAGGAGCACATATCAAATTCTACTGAAAATGCATGGAGCATTCACTGTGTGCTGGGTGTACAAATTACACATTATATTATCTAAATGTTAAAACAAATTTCTGAATTAAGTTTAATGATGACCGTTTGAGGGCCAAGCAAATGAAACTCAGACAGATAAGGGCACTTGTCCAAAGTCACATAGATATAGGGTGGCCAACGCATTTCAGTTCATCTGTGACTTTTCCAGTTTTGAAACTGAAATTCCTGTATCTCAGGAACCCCCCCTGGGTCCTAAGTAAACAGGAACAGTCTACACAGATGGGAACTCATAAAGCAAGAATTTATTTGGACCCAGCTCTCTTCTTCAAACCCAGAGTTCTGTCTGATATTTTTGTGTTTGGTGTGCTGATTCCTTTTTCCTACATTTGACATTATCTTAGGTGGCTGTGAATGTAACAGTTGTCTATCGTATTGCCTAGCAGATAGGAAAAAATCAGTAAGCGATAATGATTCTCAGTGCTGAGCCCACCCATGGCGCCAAGCAAAAGGAAGATATACACAAATTTCTCTCCTTCTCCTTCCCTCTCTCTCTCTTTCTCTCTATCTATCTATATCTACATACACATATACAGAGGGTACCAAAAATATATACACATTTTAAGGAAGGAAACAATTGTATTACAATTGTAACTCTCAAATCATGTCTGAAGTTACAAGAACTACAAATACAACATTAAAGATAACACATGTTATCAGTATATACTGAGTATTACAATTTTAATTCCTTTCTTAAAATGCGTATGCATTTTTTTGGCACCCTCTGTATATATGAGATCTGACAATTAAGTTCACAAACTCATCCTAGAAAAAGTGCTACACACCTCATCGCTGAATATCACTACAGTTGTCCAAGTGGAGTAGACAAGTTCTCTCAAATTCTGTCTTTATTTCAAATTTTGATATTTTGGTCACTGTCATTTTTTTTCATTTAGTTTGATATTGCATTAAAATATTCTTTATCTTAATGACCGAGTTTTTTGGTGGCTCCTTAATTTTTGTGTCCAAGGTGAGCACCTCAATCATCTTTCCCCAACTCCAGCCCCTTATCATTTTATCTTAAAACTCAGCAGACACTATAAACTCCCCTCTTACTGAGCAGCTTCACCCAAGAAGAATTCCTTCATGACCTTTCTTCTCCATCTTTTGGGATCACTTCATCTTTTGAATTGCATGCAAGACCATGAAAGAGTGCGCTCTTGAATTCACTCCGAGTGTTTGACTACTGTCTGCCTGCAGAGGGCGCTGTGAAGTATCAGACAGGAGGGACAGGTATTAGGTGGAATCTGGCTGATCGCTCATCAGATCTTGCCCTTCCCTGGCAGTAGGATTGTTATGAAATAATTGAATTTCTTTTTGCCTTCGGGGCTGAAATGAATCTTTTATCCTCATATAACCCATCTGATCTTGGATGAATGCCAAATAGAGCTAAGCACTCCTGCCCTGTGGGTGTCTATAAAATTTACACAATTTCTCCCAGGTGTTTTTGGTGGCACAGTCATAACGTCTGTGAGATTCTATTTTTACCCAATTCCACCACAGGTCTAAGGGAACCAGAAGGGTGAGCTACATTAGCACCCTGGAAGAGACGGATATGTGCGTCAATTCCCCAAAACAAGTATTGACATTTTCCCTGAAATGTCATCCTCGACTCACTGCGCATGCCTGCTGTTCTGGCTCTCACTTGCTGGGCCATGACGGTGGAGCTGGGATGGGGACAGGATAAAGGAGCCACAACTTGTGGCACCAACTCACACTTGGATGCTGAACGATCACCTGAAGGCTTCTCTTCACGGGAGGCTCAGTAGTATTTCTTAGTAAGTTGAATGAATGGACCACACTAGAGGCAGATAAGACTGTTCAGTTTCCCATAGTGAACACCTGGGGTCTGGACTGGCTTCTTACTGATCAGATGGAGAAATCAGTAAGTCATGTTCTTTCCTTTAAATTTTCAGCTCCTGTTGCCTCCATATTCCAGGCATAAGATGAAAAGCTCTGGTCTTGCATTCAGCCTTCTATCTGCTGTGTTTTATCTCCTCTGGACCCCTTCCACTGGGCTGAAGACACTTCATTTGGGAAGCTGTGTGATCACCACAAACCTTCAGGAAATACGAAATGGATTTTCTGAGATACGGGACAGTGTGGTATGTAAGGGGGACACTCACCTCTCCTGGGTGCCTCTTCTCTCCCCTCCTTATCTATCTCTCTTCCCTGGCAGCACAATCAAGAAAAAAGGTAGGGGGAGGACTCCTTACCAGAAGGATAGATTTCTAAGAAATATCTATAGTTCATAATACAAGAATGTTTTGGAAAGAATGTTGCCTCCCACTGGGCCTTGTCAGGGAGGGGACAAGAGGTCTTGATATCTAAGACCTGATTGCAGTCACTGACCCATCCTTTCTTGCTTCATCTGCTTCTGTTTAGCAAGCCAAAGATGGAAACATGGACATGAGAATCTTAAGGAGGACAGGATCTTTGCAAGATACAAAGGTATGTGGTTGACTCAGACAAACTCCGGGAAGAAGTATGGGGTGGGAGAGCCTCCACCACCTTGGTCTTGTCTCTGTCCTCTTCTCTCCCTTCACCAATATACTTGTCTTCTTCACAGCCTGCAGGTCGCTGCTGCCTCCTCCGTCACTTACTGAGACTCTATCTGGACAGAGTATTTAAAAACTACCAGACCCCTGACCATCATACCCTTCGGAAGATCAGTGGTCTTGCCAATTCCTTTCTCACCATCAAGATGGACCTCCGGCTCTGTGTGAGTGAGGGTCTTGGGTAATAGGATCCATCTCAGCACATAGTTTCAGTGATCTACCAATAAAGCTCTCTTTGCTACCCCCCTTTAATAGATGGAGAGACTGAGCTCCAGAGTTCTAATAATCTGTGTCAAGCCCTGTAACAGAACTGAATCTTATTTTGAGTATATGTTCTATGGAAAAAGTGATTTGCAAAGTCTAGAGAACTATACAATGCTAGGTATTTGATGTAATAATAATTTTCTATTACCCTTGAAATTACAATTTTTCTGTAGATGAGGTATCCTACGGTATACTAGTGCACCCTGTGCCTAGGCAGCCAATCAACAGGCCATTGGACTTGACCTCAGAATATGATCTGAATAGGACCTATGAATTAAATTTTCTTTTCTCATGGGTACTCCAGATGAAGCTCCTAGACTAGAGCTGGTGGAAAGGGCCAGATGAGGTACCATAATCATGAACTCCTTCCTACTGCCTACCTGTTTCTAAAGAGAAACAGTGAGCTCCATATTTGAGCCTAAAAAACCCACTTCATCTAGCAGATGATTAATGATCTAAAATGTTAATGTCTAAAAGGACTTTTCGATAGGAATAGGTATCCACGGGGTCATGGGTGAGAGAATAGAATTCCTATCTGTTTTGTGTCAATGGTAAGGGCAGAAAATCAGAATCGTTCATAAAACGTATCATTCTTTGGGTTCTTTTCAGCATGCCCACATGACATGCCACTGTGGGGAAGATGCAATGAAAAAATACAGCCATATTCTGAGTCACTTTGAAGAGGTATGTGCAATTTTGGCATTGATTGGGATGGGTGTGTTTTTAGAACGGAGATCATTGATGAATGGGATGGGTACACATGCTGGCGGTAATCCTGTGGCCCTCTGCTTACTGTTCTGTGAGGTCATGTGGCCCAGGCTCTAGAAGGGTGCCCTCTCTGGACGATGCTCTGCAAAGGGATGAAAAAGTCCGCTCCAGAGATATCATGATCTTCAGCTGCACAAATGAGAGACAATCGTGTTCCAACGTTCACACATTTATGCCTACCTCAAAAATACTCACAATTTCACACATGTCCATGACATGCATTTTCTCACCTGACACCTCTGCCATCTGCCAGGAAGGCTGGCACTTTACTCCTCACTGACTGACGCCTACACATCCTTTCTGAGAGCCTGGGTGTCACCTCCAAGAAGTTTCTGGCTGATTCTCTAGGAGTTAGGTGCCTCCCCTGTGGTCCTGTGGGGAGCCCCATGATTTATTCACTGCATTACCTTTTAGTTGCCCATTTCTGCCTGACTCCCTCATTCAACTGTGAATCCCTTGTGGGTGGGGATGGTGCCATTCACCTCTGAATCCACAGCTGCCAGCCCAATGCCTGGCACATCAATACCTGTTCTGTTGAAGTATGCACGGTAGGCAACCCCTACACACACACACACACACAAACACACACACCTTTCCTAAAGAAAACAAATTAATTACTTTGATCTCTGTGATTCAAGAGGCTTAGACTGTAGTCCTCATTCTGCTACCCTCCTGGGCCTCAGTTTCTGTATATAAGACAAGAGTGACAGGCTCACTGATATCCCTTCCTCATATAAGGTCTTGAGGGTCTATAAGTAAGGTCTTACTTCTTGTAAGCTCTTTATCTGGAAATGAATACTCTGCTCACAAAGCCCCATAGACCTACCAGTAAGAGAGAGGATTAACCCTGGAGCAAATGTTATCTCTTCAAAGTTCTAACTTGTGAGTGTGTGTCTCTTTCAGCTTGAGCCTCAGGCAGCAGCTGTGAAGGCTTTGGGGGAACTAGACATTCTTCTGCGATGGATGGAGGAGACAGAATAACAGGAGAATGAAGATGCTGCTGGGATTACTCCAAGCCATGAGTCCCAGTCCTCAGACCTGTGGAGGCATAGCCCCAAGCCACCATCTTTTCGCCATAGAAATTTAGTGCTGGGCTCAGCACCTTTGGCTCAAGCGGCTAAGGCGCCAGCCACGTACACCTAAGGTGGCGGGTTCGAATCCCCAGCCTGGGCCCGCCAAACAACAATGATGGCTGCAACCAAAAAATGGCCAGGCGTTGTGGCGGGCGCCTGTGGTCCCAGCTACTTGGGAGGCTGAGGCAGGAGACTCGCTTGAGCCCAGGAGTTGGAGGTTGCTGTGAGCTGTGATGCCATGGCACTCTACCCAGGGGGATAGCTTGAGGCTCCGTCACAAAAAAAAAAAAAAAAAAAAGAAGAAAGAAATTTAGTGCTGGTCACAGTGTAGCTTATTTATTTTTTATTTCCTATGTGGTTGTCTTTATGGTTCCCCCATCTCACTTGAGACCACATTTTTTATGATATTTTTGTAACAACTTATCTACTGTTGGATATATTTATTAGTTATTTAATTTTCCTATTTAACTTATTTATTTTTGTACTTGAACATGAGGCTTTACAAAAATTCACAGATTATATTTATAACTAGAGCAGATTATGTATTTTTCTACAGAAAACAAGTCCTCTCAACTTTGGAAGAGAGCCTAGAGATATTCATTTTTATTAAATTAAAGACATATTTCCTCACTGCTGATGCTGGGTGAGATATTTAAAGTTGAAACAATGGCTGCTTAGCTTGAGTTATGGAAGAAGAAGCTCTGATGTGAAATTGCAGACCTGTCGTACAATTACTGACCACCCCTACTCAATACCCCAGCCCCGGACTTGTGTACCTGCGTGGCCAGCATGTATTTTTACAAATAAAGTGTTTTTTTGTATAATATCTGCTTGAGGTTTGAAAATGCTTTAGGAGCACACATAGAGGTTGAGCTTGAATCTCATTTCACCCAGGACCTTCTTGCTCCTTTGGGGAAGAAGATGCAAGTGAGAACCTGGGCCTTCCCTCTCCTGCAGAATTAATCCTTGCTTCTATCTCTTCATTCACTATCAGCTCCAACCCACAACTGCCCGTCACCTAAAAGGACTGGGATGGAGGTATAGGCTTTAGCCATTGTTTCCTTTCCTGCATTGGTTTTAAGCACTGTCTTCTCCATACCCCTGTTTTCTTCCTTACCCCAGGTTTCCATATTCTTGCAACACAAATTACAATGGGTGTGAGATGCTACTCTAAGAGTTAAGAACACGTAGGTTCTTGCCCAGGAAGGTATATTGGCCCTTGTTTGAAGCCCTCCCATTTTGGATTCTGTCCATCCTCAGAGTTTAGATCGTTGCTGGATCAAATCTTTGTCTTTGTGTCCGGCTATTAAGTCAGTGTTTTCTTTCCAGGCCTCCTTCAGCTTGAGCTTCCCTGGAGTCTGAGGAATCAGACTTCTGGTCTGGCCTGCCCTGGGTCCCTCCTTCCTCCCCCACCTCACTCAGAACTACACCCCTGGTTTAGTAGTTTCATTTCCTTGATCTCAGGGACAACAGACTCGGGCTGCTTTCCTGGCTTCTACAGAGAGTTCTCTTTACGCCTTCAACTTCTGCTCCCCAGCCCTGATATGGTTTTGACAACTTTAACTTTTTTTTTTTGAGACAGAGTCTTACTCTGTTTCCCTCAGTAGAGTGCTGTGGCATCACAGCTCACAGCAACTTCAAACTCTTGGGCTTAAGTGATTCTCTTCACTCAGCCTCCCAAGTCGCTGGGTCTACAGGCACCTGCCAAAATGCCTGGCTATTTTTAGTTGCAGTTGTCATTGTTGTTTAGCTAGCCCAGGCTGGGTTTGAACCTACCACCCTTGGTGTATGTGGCTGGCGCTATAACCACTGTGCTATAGTAACCAGCCTCAGACTCCAGTCTACTATTACTAAGTCAGACTTATAGGAAGTCAGATCAGTATCTTCAGCATTGAGCAAAGGTGTCAATAACCCTCCCCCCCCAAATTGGCTCCAAATGTCTAGAAGTTGATTAATAACTGACAGTGTCCCTAATTTTTATCCCTATTTTCAATTTAGGACCAACAAAAGAAAGCCAAATATCCACCCCTAATCCATCCCAGAGGAAGCCCTATTTCTAGTCAGCTTGCCCCCAGTTTCCCCCTCCAGCCACCAGCCAGAGCGCACCTTTCATTCCACTGGAAACTCTCCCACTTCTCTTCCTTCCTTGGAGTCTCTGCCAAAATGCAGGTTATAGTGACTGACTTACTAAGCAAGTTCTGTAGCCTCTTCCTGTTCTTGTGTGGTTGTTTTTCACTTATTTACGCACTGCATTTGTAAAATAAAAGGGTTGGAATCAATGATTCTGGAGTCTAGAAATTGAATATGCCGTGGTCTGAGGGCACCAGATGTTGCTGCTGCCACTGCTGCCTTCCATCCATCGCCAAAAAGGAATCTGCATGATTTCCATATCGCCAACTTTCAGAGTTAGAGGTAAGTGCACGTGTTTGAGCAGGCCCCTGTGGTGCCCTGGGCTCTGGAGGCCAAGGAGGCTGGACAGACCTTCCCTTTGATGTGAAGTGGGCTCTTTCTCAGGAGAAGAGGCATCCCAAACCTAGGAATGAGGGCCAGGTGTTGGTGACTCAAAAGAATACAAAGAGTTTTCTCCATCCCTCATTTCCACCACAGCTTGGAGTTGTCCAAATTTTAAGGACCAAGGAGGCGGGGGTGCTTTTTGGACTAGTCCACTGTAACTTGTCTGCCTGTCCGTCTCCATACAGATGGAGAGCAAATGGACCATTCACTCACTGGACCCTTAAGTTCCTACAAGGCAGGCCTGGTTTTTTTTCCTTTCCCCAGCTTTTTAGCCTGCCCCATCCTCCCTCCTCTCAGCACAGCATGACACTTTATCATAACATACATTATTAAAAAAGACTGAATTCCAAAGCAAGAGAAATGAAAGAAAAAATAAATTAAAAGAAAACGAATTTTGTAAGTGGCCCTTTGCTAATTTTTTCAAGTCAAAGACTTCTGATATTTGCTGGAAAATGGAAAATCCGCCCTGTTCTGTAGACTGGCCTTGCTCACAGGAAGCCGTACAATAGATGGTGAAAAAATGACTGAATGCAGCCACTCTTCTATTTCACTGGAAGGTTAGGAAGAGAACAGGTAACACGTGCCAGTTCAACTCCACTGTCATGAGTGCAATGAGTCACTGCTTTACGGGAAGAAGGTAGGACTGAGAGCCCCAGAGGCAGGAAGCTATGAATTACAGGACAGACAATACCTTCTTGAGTGTGTACTTAGTCTTACTGAATGTTAGAAGTGGGAGGGAATATAGTCTTCACAGAGAACCCGGTAGATACTTTCAGAGGGTAGCTGTGGTTCACAGAAAGAAGGTGACTTGCCAAAGATTACACAGTGAGTGATAGTAGAGTTGGCAGTACTGTACTTCCAAGACTTCTAAAATCTCAATTCAATTTAAAGAGAAATAAAACTTAACCACATTGGGAAAGAAAAAATGTCTGTGTTTGTAGATGACATGCTTATCTAGGTAGAAATAGCCAATGGAATCTACAAAAATCTACTAGGACTAACAAGAAAGTTTGGTGAGGTTGCAGAATACAAGATCAATATACAAAAATCAATTATATTTTCATACACCAGCAACACACTATAGGAATATGAAATTTAAGAAATTACTAATCATAATGGTCATCCAAAAGTTGAAATTACTTGGAGGTAAATTAAGAACAAAAAATTTAAAAGCTCTCTACATGAAAGTGGTACACCATTGCTGAAAGAAATTAAAGATGATGGAAATATGAACCATATTCCTGAGTTAAAAGATACAATAAATGCTACCCAAATTAATGTCAGTTATCCCCAAATTAATCCGTAAATTCAATGCAATCACAATAAAAATCCCAGCAGCCTTGTTTTAGGTAGAATTTATAAAATAATGTTAAAATAAATTAATTTTTAAAAAGAATATTATTTTTGATAAACAAAATACCACCAACCTAGAATTCTATAACAAGAGAAGAATTCTTATTTTTTTTTTAATTTGGAACTAAAAAAGGATTATGTTTATTGAGGGCAAGGGGATGCAAACAATGTAAAAATCAAAAGCTCATCTGGCATTTAATTAACTTTTCCTTCTCTGCTTGAGAAATGGGAGTTGGATTTTATTTGTATATATTCTAAGGATCCGGATCTGCTCCTGAAATCCTTATCCAGGGAGAAGCTGTGGGGCAGATGTTTGAAGCAGTCCTTTGAGAGAACACTTTTCAGGCAGGGTAATTGCTCGGTTCTGCCTACTTCTTGCCCTTCTGCGTCATGTGTACTACAAAATAGTCATTGCACCTGATGGTGATGGCTGCAATTGGGGGAGAAGAAGCTCCGGAAGCCCACTTTGCCATCTCAACACTGGTCCAGGTCTTTCATTATTTTGTCTAAGGCCAGAGGATCTTTTCTATTTTCCAAAAATCTGGGGAACTCCTTCTCCATGAGCATTCTGAGGTCTTCCTTTGTTAAGTAGCCTTTATCCTGGGCAAATTTGTGAAACGTGAACATCATGGTTTCCATGGCGTGCTCCATCTGAGATGGCATTTTGGTGAGGTCTATTGAAGTCTGGGCAGAGAGTCAGCAGTGGATGCTAGCTGGCTGGGGCACGGGGTGGTGAACAGACAAGAGAAGATATTCTTCATAAGAAGATATTCACCATCTCTTTATCAAAGTTTCAACTATTTTTCTTTTTTTGCAAAAACAGACAAGCTGATCTGTATTAGTTGGGGAGTCTCCAGAGAATCAGAATCAGCAGGATATGTGGATTATATCTCTATAGTGGGTGAGTTATCCCAAGATCTGCAACTGGCAAACTGCAGCCCCGGGAGAGCTAATGACATAGTTCTAGTTGAGGGACCAAGACCTGAGAACCAGGAGAGCCAATTTTGTAAGTTGTAGTCTGAAAACCAGTGTCTCCGATTGAAGACAGCCAAGCAGGGAGAGTGAATTCTCCCTTGCTCAAAGATTCTATTCAATGCCTTCAATGCATTTGATGAGACCTACCCACATTAGAGGGAAATCTGCTTTGCTCAGTCTACTGATTCAAATGTTAATCCTATCCAAAAACACCCTTCATAAACACACCCAGAACCATATTTAACCAAATTTCTGTACACCTGTGGCCCACTCAAGTTGACAAATAAAATTAACTGTCGTATAATCCCAAACTCATATGAAAATTCAAGGGACCCAGAACAGCCAAAATAATCTTAAAAAGATAAACACATTTGGAAGATACACACGTCCTGATTTCAAACTTAACTACAAAGCTACGGCAATTGAGACAGTGTAGTACTGTTAAAAGGATAGACATATAGATCAGTGAAATTTTATTGAGAGTCCAGAAATAAATACTTACATTCATGGTCATTTGATTTTCAACAAGGGTGTTCCACAATTTAATGGGGACAACTAAAGTCTTTCCAATAAATAGTGCTGGGACAGTTGGATAGGTATAGGCAAAATAACGAAGCTGTACCCCTATTCATACCTTCTATAAAAATTAACTCAAAAAGGATGGGTGACCTAAACGTATGAGCTACAAATATAAAACTTATAGTAGAAAACATTAAACTTTCATGACCTTGGATTAGGTAAGTTTTTCTTTTTTTTTTTTTTTTATTAAGTCTTTCATACATAGATCATAAATACATTTATGCCATTATAGGATTCAATGTGTTGATTATTTGTGCAAACTGGAATGCTTACATCCTACTAAACAACATAGCCTTCATCACTTTTACCCAATTACAGGATTAAGACATTTATGCTCTACACCTGATAGATCCAACTTGTACTTGCAATATGCTCCATAGGTGTGGCCCCCCTACCAACCCTCCCTCTATCGACCCACTCTCCTCCTTCTCCTCTTCCTCACCTTCCTTCCTTAATCCTAGGCTATAGTTGTGTTTCATTTTTCATATGCAAGTGTGAGTGATTATAAATTGGTTTCATAGTAGTACTATGGATATTGGATATTTTTTTCCATTCCTAAGATACTTTACTAGAAAGAGTATTTTCCAGCTCCATCCATGTAAACATAAAAGAGGTAAATTCTTCATTTTTTTTAATGCTGCATAGTATTCCATGGTATACATATACCACAATTTATTAATCCATTCATGGGTTGATGGGCACTTGGGCTTCTTCCATGACTTGGCTATTATGAATTGATCTGCAATGAACAATCTGGTGTAAATATCTTTATTGCCAAACGATTTTTGGTCCTTTGGATATACACCTAGAAGAGGAATTGCAGGATCAAACGGCAAGTGTATATTTAGATCCCTGCGTGTTCTCTAGGCAAGTTTTTCTTATGACACCAAAAACATAGGCAACATAAGAAAAAAATACATAAAAAATGATTGGACATCATCAAAATTAAAAAGTGTTGTGCTTCAAAGGACACCATCAAGAAAGTGAAAAGACAACCCACAGAATAGGAGAAAATATTTGTAATTATATCTCAAGAAACGTGGTAAACAGATTTATAAAGAACTTTTAAAACTCAGTGATAAAGACAGACTGAATAAACATTTCATTTGAAAAGGTATGTGGAGAGATGAAAGGCAAATAAGAAGATACTCAGTATCATTAGTCATTATGGAAATTCAAATCCAAACCACAATACAGTAACATAACACTCACATTGTGTTTATGTTAAAGTACGAAAAGATAGATAATAATAAGTGTTAATGAGGATGTGACCAAGTTGGAACCCTCATGCATTGCTAGTGGGATTGTAATATGCTGCAGAAACTTCAGAAAACAGTCCAGTCGTTCCTCAAAATGTTCAATGTAGAGTTACCATATGAATTGGCAATTCCACTCCCAGGTATGGAAAGAGAACTGAAGATGTGACCCCACAAAAATCTGTACAGGAATGTTTGTACATTCCTAACAGCCAAAATGTGGAAACTGTAAATATCCTTTAATTGATGAGTATATAAAACATATGTGGTATACTCATACAATAGACTATTATTCAGCAGTAAAAAAGGAACAAATCACGGATGCCTACTACAACATGGGTGCACTTCAAAAATATTAAGTGAAAAAAGCCAGTCACAAAAAGCTACATGTTATATGATCCCATTTATATGAAATGTTCATTGTACGATTTCATTTGTATGGAACATTCAGAGTAGGCAAATCTACATGGCAAAAGGTAAACCAGTGGTTTCCAAGGACTGAGAGGAGAGAGAGAAATAGGGAGTGTCTGCGACTGGGTAGGAGGTTTCTTTTCAGGGTGATGAAAATGTTCTGAAATCAGTGGGGCAGGTTGCACAACTCCGTGAATATACTAAAATCTACTGATTGTATATTTTCAAAGGGTGAACTTTGTGGTATGTGAATTATAGCTCAATAAAGCTATCATTAAAAATGTAGGTGAAATAAAAGCATTTTCAGATCATCAAATGTTGGGAAAGTATTATAGGAGTGGTTATTTAATGCATGATTATTTTAGAATAAAATGATTTGACTTAGGAGAAAATGATTCTATTCTCATCTACTTCCATGACTACTGTTAATTAAGGAAGAGCTTGCTCAATTAATTCTAGTCCTGAAGTTTTCACACTATATTCTCATATGACTTATTTTGGAGCCAGACTCTTGCTAATTTGCAGTCTCCCTAAACAGACTGATAAAAACTGGGACTAATCGCACATCATCGTTTCTGTCGAGGGTACCATTGTGAACAGATTGTCAGGTGTCTGTCTTTTAAAATCATATAGTTAAAGGGTAAAAAGCTGTTTGTGGGCTCAGCGCCTATAGCTCAACCAGCTAAGGTGCCAGCCACGTACACCAATAAGGTGCAATAAGGTGGCGGGTTCGAATCCCCAGCCCGGACCC
>NW_003852450.1:2345766-2365354 GCF_000181295.1 Otolemur garnettii | reverse complement strand
AAAAAAAAAAAAAAAAAAAGTTGTTTGTGGCCATCTAGCCTCTGATCCAGGCTCTTTTTCTGAGGGAAAGGCACTGAGTGTGGCACCATAATACATAAAAATAATAGTACAAATATTTTTCCAATGGCTAACTTTTTCTGTGTTACTAATGGGTCAGGCCCGCTTGGGTGTACTTTTTATGTTTTCTTTCACGCAATCCTCACAAGTGCCTATGAGGTAGGTAGTGTTGTTATTCTCACAGATGAGGAAACTGAAGTCTAGAAGAATCAAGTAACTGACCCAAAGTCACACAGCTAGTCAGTTGCAGAGCCAGGAACACACACACAAAGTGTGACACCATACTCTGCGTGTTTTCCAGAGCTCCTTACTGCCTCCCTGATAGCTAGATTTGGGATTGGTGACCTGGGATCAAGGCCAAGTGGTCCCACCTCTAACTCCATAAACTTAGGCCAATCACTAAATTTCTCTTTGCCTTGGTTTACTAATCTGTGAAACAGAAATAATGGTATCTGCTCTGTATATCCCATTGGGTTTTGTGGATATCAAATTGTGTAAGTACTCGGTAAAGCTTTACACAGTCAGCTGGGTTATTGGACTAGACCTGAGAATCCCCCAGCTTCTTTCTGCCTTGGAGAAACTCAGCCAGCAGAACCACACAACACCCCTCCACCCAAGTATTTATTTCTTGTCACTGAATTACAGTGAGGTTGAAGGACTATCTTGGGAAAAGGTTTGAACTCTATTTATACCTGGGGTTCAGATATGGTTCGTGGGCCAGAGCATTTAGAAGCCAGATTACAAGTGGGTTTATGGAACCCCCTACCCCTCAAAGATGATTCACCCTGAGAAAAAAAAGGACTCTGGCATGGTAGGCTAGGTTTAGTAATCAAAAGCAATGTCGCTGATATTGATGAATTCTATTCCCAGGCTACCAGAAACTTCCCCCATCCAACCATTCTGGAAATATGTGGGCCAAGAAGGGTTCAGAGTGTAAATTGAGAAAGCTGTTTCACTGAACCCTGTAATATTCTGGACTCAGTTGCCCCACCAGGGGTAAAGGTGACCTTGCAACAATTTTCAGTAGGAGTGAATTGTCACTGAGAAACTGGTGAGGAGGTTCCCATTCTCACCATCATGGGGATTGCAGTTGGAGTTGCCAATAGCTGTCTCAGCTGGCTCTGAAGGTGCAGACTGGTTCATGAGAAACACCCCTTTGGGAATTCTCAAAACACTCTAGGGAAAGACTCTGCAAGAGCCTATTATGTTTATATACATATGAGCAGATGGAACCACAGAACTTTGAGTTTTTCATTTTTATTTTTAATCACAGGCTATGGAAACATGAGCATTCAGTTTACCCTATTCCAAACAATTATTTTTATTATTTTATTGTGGGAAAACCAGAATTCACTGAATCAGCATTAAGCAACTTGTTTGGGAGGCCATCTCCCTAGGAGAGTGACTTTTCAAGACAGGAAATACTCCACAGAAGAAAACACCCTCTCTTCGTTTTCGTGAGTAATACGTTTTCCAAAAGGACACTTCTCGGAAGTTGAAGAATGTAAGTGGAAAGCCCTACCCACTGTTGCTGGAAACAGCTTCTAAGCTTCATCATTTCTTTGACTTTGGACGTCTCCCTGGATCTGATCATTTAGCTGTGGGCCAAAGCTGGGAAAAAAAAAAGGAGAAAGTTTGGTCTAAGAACCTGAGTCATTTTGTATTTCAAGGATTAAATGCGTAAACCTTTTCAGGGATGTAAACTCTAGTTTCTTTGATTCTGAGGCAAGCTAAGATTTGCCAGGCCTTACCCCTGGCTTTTTCTTTTCTTTTCCTTATTTATTTATTTACTTATTTTGCCAGTTTTAAAATTCATGTAGTAGGTACGTGTGGTATATGTATGTGTATGTGTGAATGTGTTTGTGTGGGGAGTATGGCTGTGGCTCCTTCTGCACTTTTTACTGGCATGTTAGGCCATCTTCGTAAATATTCTAATAGAAGGTCCTCTGTGTCACTCCCACTAATAAAAGGCTCTGTTCTGCAGAAGAGCTTTCCCTCTTCCATCTAATATCCATTCTGGAGCTATTGACCTCATCATGTGACCACAGAGTGAACTAGGCAGCCACTCGCTGGGTCCCAACATGGCCGGCATCATGCCATCACCTGACTCACCCTGCGGACTGCATTCTTCACACTAGGCAATGCTTTCCATCTAAGAAGGAAATTGAGAAATCTCTGAGACTTGTAATGAGTTGTCTAAATAGCACATAGCATCACCATTTTACCTATAGCAGAGTCTAAGTTGGTTGCCTGCGCAGTCTATAGCAGTCTAAATTTATTTGTCATAGCAGAGTCTGAATTCATTTTAGACACATTAAAAGCCCTGAAATCTTTCTCCCTTCTAACATCCAGATAAGTAATCTGCTTTTGACAGTCAACAACATATCCTTTGTTTCTATGTCCAGGTAATAGAAGGTGGTTAGTGTTTGACAGGTGATAAGGACACTCCGGATCACATTGAACAGAGGTGCTGAAACACCAGCTCAGTTTGGTGGGCGGCATGGTGGCCTGGTGTGCAGAGGTACGGGAAGTCAGGGAAGGTGCATGGACGATGTCTCAGAGACAGTGTTATTCCAGGTCAAGAAAGTTCAACAATTTTCAGTGGGAAAGGGGAATACTAATAGCTTATTTAAATTTAAAATTTTAAAAAAGAATTGCACATTATATAAAACTTGGAAAACATAAATAAGCTATAGAAAAGGAAAACTTTCATTCTCTCACTCAGAGATAATCTTGCTAACATCTTAGTATTTGTATATCTAGGTCATTTTCAACACATATGCCCATTTTAGTTTTTCAAAACATAGGGCCAGATTGCATATGCCATCCGTAACTTGATTCTTTTCAACCTAAAATGTTAGAAGGTTTTCATTTAAGAATACAAATATAAATGATTTCTAGTGGTGGAATAGCATTCCAATCTATGGACTTTACTTATAGAAATAACCAGTGAAGGATTATCAAAAAGGACAAAGCAATTTAATTTTCTTCCCCCTTAAATGCATTTCACTTACCTGGTTTTGAAATTAAGAATTGATTTGTTAACAATCTCATTTGATGAGTACCTGGTATGTTGGCATCTTTGTGCTGGGCACTGGGTGGTGGGGGTTACAAAAATAGGATGAAAAAGCAATGGGTGGGAGTGGATTTTTCTCCTTGCCAGAAATCAAATCTGATTGGAGGGGGGTCAAGGAATAATACGATCAGTTATACATTTAGAAGAATCTCCTAAATGAGGAAGAGGGACTTTATAGGGGGATAAGACTGGAGCAGAATAAATAAGAGACATGAAATAGGGATCATTTTCCCTGAAGGACAGAATGGAGTAGCTGGCACAGGGAAAGTACATGACTTGGTTAAGGCAGCAGGTGTGGCAGCTCTAGGGATAAGACTAAGATGTTCTTATTCACAGACCTAGGACTCTCTCCTATGCTGACCTAATCCTGGATTCTGTTTCCTTGAGGTTCTATGTCCAAATGGATGGTCATATCATCATTTATGAATTTGTGCTCTCCTACTGGGGGGCATATGGAAAGCTGGTCTGGGTGTTTAATAATGCCACTGGATGCAAGCCATGTCTCACACCCAATGGGCACTGCTTGAGCAAAGAGGAGGAGCTCTCTGCAAAGACCTCTGAACAAATAGCCTGGTAGACCACTTGACCTTTATACAACTAGATTTGGGGACCAGTCCAATTATATAGTTGTAATTATATCACTGTAATCACACTAACACTTCTGGCCACTAAATGGGTGTGTTTTTTTCCCCCCACACCAATAAACTCTCAAATTTTCAGTGCCCTACAATTAAGTTTCAACACTATCTATCTGGAGATATTGAGAGATCCCACAGGTTAAGGCTTGGTCCTACAAAACTGCTCCCACTTCAGACACCAATACCAAGTCCAAGTTTACACCTGTGCTTCTGACCATATGGGTATAAGCTGGAGGTTCCATAATGCCCTCCTCTGGTTTGATAATATGTTAATACCAGCTCACAGAACTCAGGACAATGATTTACTTACTAGATCACATGTTTATTATAAAAGGATACAACTTGGGAACAGCTAGATAGAGGAGATGCATGGGGCAAGGTATGGGAGAAGGGACACAGGGCTTCCATGTGCACCACTCTCCTATCACCCCAGAGCTCTTTGAACCCTGCCCTTTAGGTATAGAGGCTCTCTGACCTAGGTATGATTGATTAAATCATGGAGCATTGGTGGTCAGCTCATCCTTCAGTCCTCTCTCCTTCCTGGAGGTAGAAGGGGCGAGGTAGGGGTATGGGGCTCAAATTTCCAACTCTGTAATCTTATAGGTTATTTCCTTACCCAGCTGTCCCCGTCTGCAGGCTATGCAGGAAACCCCAGCCCTCAGTCATCTCATTAACACAAAAAAGACACTTATCACTGTGGAGATTCCTAGGGTTTCAAGAGTAGTATGCCAGGAAGGGGAGAGAATTATGTCACATCAGTTAAATAAAATTCACTTATTCAATAAATGCTGACTAAGTGCTTTTGCCATGTGCCAGGTTCTGAGGGGAATTCTGAGATGGTGCTGGTGCCAAGGGAGTTCACAGCCTGGTGAAGGAGACAACCAGGGTATAGGGAAGGATGATAACAGTGTCATCAAAGAGGAGTCCCTAGGAAGGGAGATATTAATGTTGTCTGGGAATCTAAAAAGCTCCTTTTAGGTGTAGAGAATAGATCTGGACAAGAGGAAAGGAGGGCACTATTTTAGGAGTATAGTAGTACCCCCTCATTCTTATGTTTACTTTCTGAAATTTCCTTTACCCATGTTCAGATGTGGTCTGAAAATATTAAATGAGAAATTCCAGAAATAAATAATTCGTAAGTTTTAGATTGCATTGAGTCGCATGAATTCTCTAGATACCCTGCTTCATCCCACTGGGACTTGAATCCTCTCTCTGTCTAGCATATCTACACTATCTATGCCTATGCCCTTTAGTCATGTAGGAACTGTCTTGGTTATCAGATTGATTGTCATAGCATTATAGTGCTTGTGTTCACGTAACCTTTATTTTATTTAATAAAGGCCCCAAAGTGTAAGAGTAGCAATGCTGATGTATTATTATAATTGTTCTATTTTTATGATTAATTATTCTTGTTAATCTCTTGTGTCTAATTTACAAATTAAACATTATCATAGGCATGTATGTATAGAAAAAGCCTAGTATATAGATGTATACACACATATAGGGTTTGGTACTATCCACGGTTTTAGGCATCCACTAGAACATATCCTTTATGGATAAGGTGATAAGGTGGAGACAACTGTATTGATTCTGATTAATGACTGAGAATGGGATATATTTCGTTCCCATTCACTATAGTGGTTATTTGTCCTTTTCAAACCTCATGTTGAAATTTGATCCCTAGTGTTGGAGGTGGGGTTTAATGGGAAGTGTTTGAGTCTTGGGGGAGGATCCCTCATGAATAGATTAATGGTCCCTTAACCCTCAAGGGTGAGTGAATTCTTGCTGTATTAGTTCCTGAGAGACCTGATTATTTAAAAGAACCTGAGGAGAGAAGGAATTTTTATACACTGCTGGTGGAGTTGCACATTAGTATAACCTCTATGGAAAACAGTATGGATATTCCTCAAAGAAATAAATGAAGACTTACCATTTCATCCAGCAATCCCACTACTGGGTATATACCCAAAGGAAAAGAGTCATTTTATCAAAAATACATCTGCATTTAAATGTTTATCACAGCATAGTTCACAACTGCAAAGATGAGGAGTCAATCTAAGTGCCCATCAATTCATGAGTGGATAGAGAAAATGTGGTATGCATATGCCATGGAGTACTACTCAGGCATAAAAATAAATAAAATAATGTCTTTTGCAGTAACTTGGATCAAACTGAAGACCATTATCCTAAGTGAGTATCTCAGGAATAGAAAAACAAACACCACATGTACTCTCTAAAAACTGGAAGCTTAACAGGAGGCACAAACAGGCACAAGGAGATCTAAAGGATGTTTGGAAACCAAGATGGGAGAGGGTAGGTAGCTATAAAGGTAAAAACTTACCTATTGCACCCTATTCTGGTGATCGTTACACTAAAAACCCTGACTTAAGCACTATATAATGTATTAATACAACAAAAACATATTTACCTCCTTACTATTTTGAATTTTTAAAAAAGAGCATGGCATATCCCCACTCTCTCTCTCCCTCTCCCTTCCTCCCTTGCCATGTGATCTCTGCACATGTCAGCTCCCCATCCTTATACTATGAGTGGAAGGAGCCTGAAGCCCTTACCAAAATTCCCCATCTTGAACTTTTCTAGACATCAGAATTGTGACCCACATAAACCTTTTTTCTTTATATGTTACCCAGTCTCAAGTATTCTCTTACAGCAACACAAAATGGACTATGATATCACTGAAGGCTTTTTCTTTTCTTCCCCACTGCCCTCCTTTAAAGAAAAATTCTTCAAAGCCAGGCACAGTGGCTTATTCCTATAATCCTAGAACTTTGGGAGTCTGAGATAGAAGGGTTATTTGAGGCCAGGAGTTCAAGACAAGCCTTAGAAAAATGGTGAGACCTCATCTCTACAAAAAATAGAAAACCTGGCCAGGCATAGTGGCATGTGTCTGTAGTCCCAGCTACTTGGGAGGCTGAGGCAGGAGGATAACTTGAGCTCTGGAGTTTGAGGTTGTAGTGAGCCTTGATGATGCAATTGTACTCTAGTTTAAGCAGCAGAGCAAGACCTTGTCTCAACAAAACAAAACAAAAGTAAACAATTAAAAGTAAAAATAAAATAAAATCGCATAAAAAATAAATAAAATCTCATTCAGTAAAAGTATCCTTGGATTTATGAGAGGCAGGGTGACACAGGAAATGAACCTAAGTCTTTACCTGGATCTACTCTGAAGAGTCTATAATGATCATTTCCCCCAACCTGGACTCTGCCATATATTTATTTAAAATACTCATGCTTTAAGGAGTCAAAATTGATCATTCTGCAGGATATGGGAGGTAGACACACTTTTGAAAACTGGCTGTCTATTGTGGTTGTTTTTCCTGCCATTGTGCAGAGGCTTTAGCTTAGAAAGTGGGAGCTTGATCCTCTTTCTCCTCCCTCATTCTTGCCTGCAGCCTTGTGGGGTAAGTGCCACCCTAGGGCTCCTTACATGCCCTTAAGTTGTATTTAAATGGTTCTTTCCCATTGATTTCCATGAATCATTAGGCAAAAGAACAATCTGTGGTGCTCTCTCTCCTAGCAGCTTCCAGAACCACCTTCTCCTTGGTCCCCTCCAGTAGCAATGTGGATGTTAACTTTGAGGATGTTACAAGTGTCTCTAGTAAGTGCCAGGTCTCTCTTTTGTTTTTGGTAGAGAACTCCTATTTAGGCTTCAAGCCTCAGATCTAATGTCACTTTCACTGAAGAGCCTTCCCATCCCTTTCAGCACTGCGCTGACACTGAGGGAGATTCTGCCTCACCTCCAGGTTGCCACAGGCTCTATCCTGCTGTTAGTGCGAGGGGTCTTAGTTTGTTTTCTATTGCTTGTAACAGAAGTTCTGAAACAGGATAATTTATAAAGAAAAGAAATTTCTTTCTTTCTTTCTTTTCTTTTTTTGAGACAGAGTCTTACTATGTCACCCTTGGTAGAGTGCCGTGGCGTCACAGCTCACAGCAACCTCAAACTCTTGAGCATAAGTGATTCTCTTGCCTCAGCCTCCCAAGTAGCTGGGACTACAGGTGCCTGCCACGACGCCTGGCTATTTTTTGTTGCAGTTGTTATTGTTGTTTAGCTGGCCCTGGCTGGGTTCAAACCTGCTAGCCTAGGTGTATGTGGCCGGCGCCCTACCCACTGATCCACAGGTGCTACCCAAGAAATTTATTTCTTATAGCTATGGAGGCTGAGAAATCCAAGACTGAAAGGCCACATATGGTGAGGGCCTTGTTGTTGGGGACTCTCTGAAGAGTCCTGGGGCAGCTCAAAACATCACTTGGCAAGGGGACTAATGGTGCTAGCTCTTATCTTCTTATAAAGCCTCCAGGCTCACTTCCATGATATCCCATTAATCCATTAACCCATTAGTCCACAAATCCATGAATGGATTATCCCATTCATTAGGCTATAGCCCTCAGGATCCAATCACCACTTAAAGCACCCAGCTCTCAATACTGCCACACTGAAGATTAAATTGGAGGGAACAAATATTCAAACTATAGCAGCACTCATGCCCCAATGCTGCAATTACCTGTGTGCAGGTCTATCTCCAATGAGTCATGAAGGTATAAGGTCTGTGTCCAAATCCATTTTTTAATAGCTCTATTGACATACAATTTACATACCAAAGAGCTCACCTGTTTAAAGTGTACAATTCTGTGGTTTTTAATATACACATAGAGTTGTGAAATCATTATTATAATCTAATTTTTGTTACCCTCCCACAGAAATATACTCCTTAGCAGTGACTCCCATCCCTCCCATCCACCCTACCCCTAAATCTCAAGCCTGGGCAACCACTGGTCTTTATTCTGTCTCTATAAATTTGTGTTTTCTGAACATTTTATATAAATATTATCACAGTCACGTATTTTTTCATATAGCCTATTCTTACATTCAGTAGGTGCCTAGAAAGTGTTCCGCGAATGAATGAATGAATGAGTGAGAAAATGCATTGAAGTGTGGTACAGGGGAAAGAGCACTGGGCTAACGGCCAGAACACCTGCACTCTCGTTCTGTCATTTATTTCTGCAACCTAGGGAAAACTGTTTGGCCTTTCTGACTCTTCGCTGTCTAATCTCAAAGGAGGGATAATGCTATCTGTCCTCCCTATCTCAAAAGTTTGTCGTGAGTGTTGATGAGAAAACTCACTCGAAAGTATTTTGTGTATCTAAGCATGATGTATAGAGGTAGGAATAATTTATATCTGTGTTTAGTCCTGTTCCTTGAAATGCCTGTAAAAATAAATCACTTGTTACATCCATTCCTCGTCCCTGCTCCTGAAATGACTACAGTTAACTCAGGGAAGAGGGCTAGCAAAATGCCCAGGTCTCCCCTAATCTATTACCACATTAGTTTCCCAGTCAAAGGGGGAGATAAAGATCTGTTTTATCTTAAACACAATTCGTTAGAAGAAAGAAAGATGATGTAACTTTTTCTTATCTTTTCACTGTCAGGAAATTCTCATTTATAATGCTTATTATTTCCCTCCTACAGGGCATTTGCATCAATCAGAGAAGGAGAAATTCAGGTTTAAGGGTAAACTTTTTATTGCCTCTCCCAGAAGTGGAGAAGGGACTCTTCTCCATCATGGTTTAGTCTCTTTCTCTCTCTAGGGGTTTAGAGGAATGAGAGTGTGGAATGCAAGTAGATTTATTTCCCAAATGTCAAGTTCGGGTTCTGCAGAGAGATATACAGGACTGAAGTGGCATGAGATTATCAAAATAAAATGCCTAAATCCAATAAAGAGTACTTTGAGCCGAGTGCAGTGGCTTATGACTATAATCCTAGCACTCTGGGAGGCCAGAGTGGGTGGATTGCTTGAGCTCAGGAGTCTGAGACCAGCTTGAGCAAGAGCGAGACCCCATCTCTACTAAAATAGAAAAACTAGCCATGCATTGTGGCAAACACCTGTAGTCCCAGCTACTTGGGAGGCTAAGGCAAGAGGATCATTGAGCCCAAGAGTTTGAGGTAGCTGTGAGCTGAGATGCCACGGCACTCAACCCCAGGGCAACAGAATGAGACTCTGTCTAAAAAAAAGAGTATTTTGAAAAAAATGTGAAGTTTATTTTTAGATGACTTTTCTCCCACCCAATATTTTTGTTAAGGAACCTCTTCCTAGTTCTATCCTTCATAGAGATTAGAAGAGCCTCAGATGTTAGTCTGGTCTAGGTGGAGTTTGGATAAAAATACATGGACCTGGACAAAAGGACAAGCCCCACTTCATCCCACCTCTCAAAGTCTGAGACTTGGGGCTCCTCTAAAGGTGGGCCAGCAGTCCACATCTCACCCACCTGTTCCCACCTGGCAGCCTTTAGGCATTACCTTCCAACCGGCCTTCTTGTTTTTTTCACTCCCCTAGCCATTTCATCAGTCCATGGCCTCCTTCTCCAATAAGGGTCACCTTCTTATCTTTCTGTGTTCCTAGTCCAGTTCTTTCCCCATGTCATGCCTTTCCTCTAGCCCAGGGGGTGCTTAACCTCTTAGCACCACTGACATCTTGGGTCACGTAATATTTTGAGATGAGGGGCTGTCCTGTGCACTGTAGGATGTTGGTGACATTCCTTCCTGAACATTCCACTAGATGCCAATAGCACCTCCCACTTATGACAACCAAAATGCCTCTAGACATTGCTCAACACCCTCTGAGGGCAAAGTCAGCCCACTGAGAACCCCTTTTCTAATCCTCCCTCCCTTCACTTGGAGCTCTCATTCATTAAGCATTTACTCTGTGGGAGACACTGGGCTCAGTCTTTGGTTTTAGGCAGATGCTTCTCAATTTAATGTGCGCAAGAATCTCCTTGGCAGTTTCTTAAAATGCACATTCTAGTTCTGTAGCTTTGGGGAAGGGCTTAACTTTGTTCTACATTTCCAGCAAGGTCCCAGATTCATGCTGGTTCATGGGTCATACTTGGTGAAAGCAAAGCTGTATGACATTCTGTCCTCACGGTCCTGCCTGGACCCTATTTTATAGGCTCAATCACATTTTGCACCTAGGCCTGCCAGCCTCCAAAGTGGTTCTCATAACCAGAATCTCAGTGGGTATTGGCCCACAGTCTCTGAGTTCTCTGCTTGCCCTCCCTTTTTAGGTAATGCTGCTATGATAAACTCATCTCAGACTGGGACCCAGGCACGTCTTTGCCTGGACTACCCCCTTTAGATTACTCCTTCCCCAGACAGTGAGCTGCTCATGATCCCAGGTGTATCCTGGAGGCAGCCAAGGTGTATCCATGACCTCATGCCTCTGTTCTAGCCTGCCCTGAGAACAGCTCATCCTGCTGCCCTCCTGCCTGTCAGTAGGCAGTCATCTAGGATTGCAGCTGCCCTGGGGGCTCACTTTCCCTCTCGGCTTCCTGTCTTAGCTGTCTAGTCTCTCCAGCCCTTGCCTGCCTCCTCCTTGTCTATTGTGCCTTCTTTTCTTTCTTATCACTACCTCTTGCCATCTTCTTCCCATAGTAGTTAGGTATTATATTAATAATTACTATAAGAATTATATACTATATATTATTATTATAGTATTGCCCTAGAATAGAACTTGAAGAAGGAGAAAAAAGTGTGCTGTGGGCCCAGGCCTAGTGAGAGAGGATACCTGAGAAAGGTGAGGTCTAGGAGGACAGGTCTTCTCAAGGAGACCACAAGGACACACCTGCAGGGTCCTCTCCATGGTGACTCAGCTCTTGGGAATTTATAGGCTCAACTTGGAAATTTCCAAGTTCTGTGAAATCCTGTAGTTCTGTAGGGGCTGGAATAGCATCTCCCGCTTGATTCAAACTGGCCAAAGAGAAGAGTCCCTGTGGGGTGGAATTTTTTGACTGTTGATAAAAAGGGAAAGCCCAAGCCAGTCGGGGAGTGCAGCCATTTGGAATTCTTCTATGCTGTAAGCTCCTGGCTGGTGAATAAAGCCCTTCCTCTTATAAATGTGGTGTTTGGGTGCTCTTTCTGTCTGTTGGGCCTCATCTTCCTGCAAGACTAGGACCAGAGAGTAAGAGATAGGCCCTCCAGGAACAAAGGACTCATGCTGGTGGCAGCTACAGGGGAGCAGGCTGCTGGCTAGGAATTGCATACAAGTATTTTGCTTGGTTAGGAAAACAGACAACACTGATTGTGTGATGGAGGTAAGGCAAGAAAGTAAAAGCAGAACTAAAAGAATCTGTCCTAGCCGCTCTGTGTAGGCCTTAGCCAAGCCGTAGGCGTTTCTGCTGTCTGCGTGTTTCTCCCCTGACATACGCGGGGCCTAGATTGTAACCTAGTAACTTCCTTGGGTTTCTGTTGCCTTTAGGGCAGGTGGTCCGACCGGTCTCAAGGACAAGGGCGAATCTGACCTTCCCCCTTGAGCCCGGGACCTTGAGGATGATGTCACGTCTCTCTGTTTTATGACCCTCACGTGCACTCCCACCCTGAAAGGTGGATAAAAGAGAGGCAAGAGATTGAGTCGGGGGGCTCGGTTTTGGGAAACACGCTGGTGTTCCGAGTACCCCCGGCCGAATAAACCCGCTTCCTCTAATCAACTGGTGCCTGAAGTCTTCTGTCTGTGTCGGTTTCCTGCTACAGAGGGACCAGGTCCTGGTGCCCGAGGGATTGGGAAGGGTCTGCCAAGGGCCTATTATACCCAGCGTCCTTGTTCTTCCTCTGAGCTGGAGAAAGCTGCCCTGCCCCTCTTGGCACATTCCTACTCTCATTTCTCTTGCCTGGACCCAGGTTGGAGCTAACTCTTAGAATGTTTGTGTGGGGGGAAGTGGGTGTAATTTAGAGCAGGGAACAGCCAACTCTCTCTGTCAAGGACCAAAGAATATGCATTTTAGCCTCTGTGGGCCATACGGTCTCTGCATTGTAGCATGAAAGCAGGCAGAGACTATATATAAACAAATGGGCTACGCTGTGACCCATTAACACTTTATTTAGGACTCTGATATCTCAGTTTTGTATAATTTTCACATGTGGTCACGGATCTTGTTCTTCTTTTGATTCTCCATCCCCCAATCATTTAGACATGTCAAACCTATTCTTAGGTCACAGGGCTAAGCTATACTCTTAGCTTACCAATGGCAAGCTGGGCTGGTCCGTGGCCTGTAGTTTTCCAATTCCTGATTCAGAGTCCAGCGTGTCTCAAAATGTGTTCCTCGGGAATATGGGGCAATACTTACGGGATATGCTAAATAGAATTAAACCTATTCCCCTGCTCCCCACTGGATTTCTCAATGTCTTTACTCTTCTGTGTGTTTCCAGGAGCGGCCAGGACATGCCAGACTTCTCTAATCCACCTGACTAGGAACACATTTATTTCAGGGAGTGTCTTGTAAGACAAGCACTCCTCAAGACTACATTCTGTGGGATGTGCTTTGGGAAATCCTGTTGCAGCTGATGCCTCCTTTGACACATCTGGAAACTGATGCCCAAGCTCCTTGCTAGCTGGAGATCTGGTCAGAGCTCCTGACTGCACTGGTACTCCTGAGACACCACACCGCCTGTGTCCTCTGGGTGGTTCCCGGCAGAGCCACACAGGCCAAGGATGGCCCACTGGGGCATCAGGCTTCTCAGATTTCTGGGCTCATTCATTCCTATTCCAGAACCTAAGGAGAAACATATTTAGGTTGAGTAATTGTAAGCCTATGGACTGTGGGTGGCTGCATGTCAGGAAACATTCCGAAAATTCCTAGCCTTGATGGATGAAAGGAGACGTACTTACAGGTTATCTTTAGCCTCTGGGGTACTGTCCCATTACTAACAAAGCATAATTATTAAGTTATTTTCACGGCCAGGTGCCTGAGGTACTAGGCACAGTAATAATGAATTTACATGTGTGTAGAGTTCACCAAGCGCTCCTGTGTTATTTTTGCCTCTGTTCTTTACACCTGCCCTCTGAGGGATGTGGAACAAATTTAAAAAAGAATTTTTTTACAGATGTAAATGCTGTGGCTGGGGGAAGCTAGGAGACTTCCCTCTGGCTACAAAGCCAGTGGCAGAGTCTGAAGTCAGACCCAGGTCTCATCTCACCTCAGGGGCTGCTTTCCCCATTTCCCTATTTCTCAAAGTGAAGGGTGACTAGGCAATGAAGTAATTCTCTAGGAAAGCATGACCAATTTCCCTTTCTCCACCTCCCTCTTCTTCCTCTGCCCCTCCCCCCAGCCCCCATATATACTTACAAATCTCCACAAAGCCTTGCTCGCTTGCACACCTTTGCTTTTGAAAAGAACTTCCACAGCTGGGACAGGAACTTTCCACTTACAGTTATACCCCTGAGCGGTGAATGGTGAGAGAGTTGCCTGCCCAACTTTCCCCTTCTATAAAAAGAACTAGCCACCTCCAGAGAGCAGCCCTCAATTATCACTTATAGGACCTGAGGTGAGCCATGGGGGATTCTTTTTTTATTTTTTAATTTATTTCCTTTTAGAGATAGTGTCTCACTATGTTGTCTAGGGTGGACTTGGACGTGAACTCCTGGGCTCACGTGATCCTTCTGTCTCAACTCCTGGAGTAGCTAGGACTACATATAGGTGCACACCACCATGTCAGCCATGGGGGACGCTTGAGTACTTTGCTTTGAAGCACTAGACTGCTGCCTTATTTGGGAATGGGAGTTGAGGGTGGTGGCAGAAGTCAACTTTTCGAGCATTTATGTAAAGACAAGACATGATTGTGGATAACGAGCTGCTTTCTCTCATCAAGAAGAATTGAGGCTGGATTAGAGGAAGGCCAGAAGTATTATGAGACTCAGAGGTAAAATTTCAAGAGAAGCTGTAAGGCCTATGGAATTTGCAAGAACAGGATGAGAAGATTTTTTTTTTCTGAGTTTAAAAGATTTTGAGAAGATTTTTGAGGCTGAAGCACAGACCCTTGTGATGGAGGATAGTGGGCACTGGCCCTGGGCACCACGTTCCTAGCCCCAGTGTTGGCAGACAGGTCTCCTGGGGTCTTTCTGTCCAGTCTAAGGGTGGGAGACATTTTCTTCAAGTGTGAGACTGGTGTCTGGAATAGCAAAGGGTCTTAAATGGTTGTGGAAGTAAGTAAGAAGGAAAGAGAGGAAGCCAGAAAGGGAAGGAAAGAGGAAAGAAGGTAGGCAGGCAAGGGGCAAAGGCCAAAGGGCAAAGGGCAAAGGCGGCACTGGGAAGACATTCTCTGCATAGAGTTGTGATAAATAGATACGCATGTCAGATTCCTTCAGCCTGGAGGCTCCTCACACAGTTATCCCAACTGACACTTTAGAGGAAGGTTTTAAGAGTGATTCACCTGTAAATCTGATTTCATCCTTCTTATTCAGTTATTTAAAAAGTGAATTCTTAGAGTCAAGCGTGAGTCAGTCAGTTGAGGTGGCAGAGTGAGCGTGTGGACCCTGGCCTGCCCCCGTGCCCCTCCCAGGGGACCAGGATTAGCTCCTGGATCCCTGGTGATGAGGAGTCAAGGATGGCTGCATCCTGAAAGGGACAAAAAGACCTGCCTGAGTGTGTCTGGTGATGTGGGGACAAGCACACATCTAGTCAAGCTCTCCATCCTCCTGAGCGTGGGCTTCCCTCACTGTCCTTTGGCACATTAGAACCCCCTATTCTTCCCTTTTCTCGGTCATGCTGACCAGCATGTTAGAGGCTGGAGAGGGCTGTAGTAGGGAGGGAAGGAGGCACAGGGCTTGTGGGTGGGCTGGGGGTGGGGAGAAGGTGGGCAGAGAGAAGGCTAGACCAGCAGGCATGAGGTTGAGGGGTGGAAAGACCCCTGTTTTACTCTGATGCACCTTAGCAAGTCCTCAAGTTTGCAATACTCTAGGCTGGGGACCTACCCTAGTCTAAGGGTTTTCCCGCTGAGTGCCCCTGAGGTTGGCCCAGGCAGATTCAAGGAGAGCTGTTATGGAGTCAGAGGGGCCCCTGGTCAGAGCCTGTCTCAGGGGATGCCTCCTCTGTCCCAGCAGACTCTCCTGTTCTCCCCTGCTGGTGATGGGCCCTCGGATGCCTACAGCTGCTCTCCCTTGCCTGAGTCTGATCCTGCTTCTCTGGAGCCAACTGCCGGGAGCCCAGGGCCAAGAGTTCCGATTTGGGTCTTGCCGAGTGAAAGGGGTTGCTCTCCAGGAACTGTGGAAGGCCTTCTGGGCCGTGAAGGACACTGTGGTAAATAAAGAGTTGTTCTAGATCCAGCTGCTGCGGTTCTCGTGGAGGAAGGATAATATTTTATGCTTATGGAGTCCTTTGCAGCTTGCTAATCAGTTTCCTATACCATGACGCTGTGAGGTCAGAAGGCACCACAAGCTCAGTTTTTATATGAGGAAACTGAGGCTCAGAAAGAGCCTCTAGAAACATAAACAGAGCCCCAGGGAAATGAAGAAGAGAGCTTGATTCACCCAGGCTTCATCCTTTGGCTCTAGATCCAAGAACCAGAACAAGTGGCCAGGCTGCAGAGGAGGCTCTGAGGGCCAGAGGCAGCTCTAGGGCAGCCTGTCCCGCAACACACACCTCCTCACCATGTGAAGGCAAACTCCTGCCCCTAAGGGTTCTCAAACCAAACCAGACAGGCCTATGTCCTCCTGTCTCGGATGGCTCAAGGGGTCAAAAACCGATCTCATCAAGTCGGGCTCAGGCTCTAAGAACTGCTGGAGATCTTCCATTTGCCCCGGGGAAGTCAAGCTCAGTGGTTGTCCATGGCTGAAACCCTGCAACCCCTCCCCAGGGGCCAGCTCAATACGGCCCCCCTTCTCGGTCCTCCTTTAGTTCCTCTGGCTTCTGAGATCTCAGAGACTGGGTAGCTTTAGGAGTCTAGGGACGCGGCACACCCTTGTAGGGCTGGTTTCTGTTTGACTGTGAACCTGGAGACATCTTTTCTTTCTTTCCCACAGCAAGCTCAGGATAACGTCACCAGCGTCCGGCTGCTACGGCGGGAGGTTCTGCAGGACATCTCGGTAATCAGACCTGGGGAAGGACCACTCTGTGGGTCTGGTCTGCTGTGGTTGGGGTGGGAGGCTGTCTTAGGGGAGGCTGGTAGAATCCCTTCACCTCTGCCTTGAATTGATCTTACCGGCTGTGCAGTGAGCCAGAGAAGTCAGTGTCTGTTTAGGTTTATCACTACGTGATGTGTACGTGTTTGTGTGTGCACATCTGTGTGTGTGTATGTCTTTGTGTGTGTGGTGTTTGGGGAATGGGTGTGGATTGAGGCTTGTAAACATCTTTCTCCATTTAACCAGTTAGTTGGCACCCATTTTTATTTCTCTTTTGCTTGTGTGGACCCGAAGGGCATCTATTCAGGTTCCCCCCTCCCATTTCCATCCTTTTCTCTCTCCCTTGCTACCTTCTCATCGTCCGTGCAGTGAGTGAGTGAGCACAGAACTGAGCTCTGATCCTGGAAGGTGCCAAGCTCCAGGGAGGATGGACTGCAATGGCTGTGTTCTAGAATGTTCATTTCTCTTCATTCCTTCTCCTTGCAGTCATTTTCCAGCCAACTCTCAACTACCAAGTCCATGTTTAAGAGTATCTCAGGGTCTCTCACCTGCCCCATAGCTATTAGAAAAGCTGAGGGATATTCAGCAGTCCTGGGAGCTAGGCCTGTGTCTGCCACTGGCTGGCTGTGTGACATTGGCAGGTCTCTTCTCTCTCTGGTCCTGTGTCTTGCCTGTAAAACAGAGGTGCTACTCTACGTGCCCTGGAAGGGGCCTTCGGATCCAGGGTTCTTCTTGTCTCCCAGAAGATCCCTGCCTCTATCATGCTTGTCTTGGCTTGGGTGGCATGTGGCTGTTCCTCCAGGGGGCTGGGTGGGCAGGGGCCTAAGTCCCAGAGTGACCCAGACCCTCCACAGGATGCTGAGAGCTGTCATCTCATCCATGCCCTGCTGAAGTTCTACTTGAATACTGTTTTCAAAAACTACCACAAAAAGATAGTTGAATTCAGGACAATGAAGTCATTCTCAGCTGTGAAGTCATTCTCCACTCTGGCCAACAGCTTTCTTGTCATCAAGTCACAACTGCAGCCCAGTGTGAGTAGAAGGCAGCTGGGCCGAGGAGCCGTGGGAAATGGTGTGTGTTGAGAATACGCCCCTCCCTTATCTGTTCCTGGCTTTATTCACAACAGGGAGTCATGGCTCTCATGGAAAAGAGCATGGACTCTGGGCACTGATAGTTCTGGGTTCAAGTTTGGGCCTACTTCTAGGCAGTTAGGTGACCTTGGCAAGGTCCTCACTCAACCCCTCTAAACTTCAGTTTTGTTTTCTGTAAAATGGGATGATCACTCCTGCCTGGCCCCCTGACACAGGGAGGGAGTTTGGCACTGGCCACCTCGACCTCAGGGATGTGGGACTCAGCCATGTCTTCCCAGGACTTAGAGTCCCTCTGTCATCTCCAGGAGGAGTTGGGGGGGAAGCTTGCCTCTGCTCCGAACTAATACTTGACACAACTTTTCTTCCACTGTTAACCATCAGGAAAATGAGATGTCTTCCATCAGGGAGAGTGCACACAGGCGGTTTCTGCTGGTCCAGAGAGCATTCAAGCAGGTAAGACCCATCTAGAAGAAGTAGACTAGCCCAAACTATCACATGAGGGTGCCTCCGAAACCCAACGCAGAAGTTAATGCAGGGGACTCCACTGGGCTTGCCCCAAAGCCACCTGACTTAGCAGGAACACAGATATATTTGCATCAATCACTATATACTTTGTATAAGCATCACAAATGATCTTTTTTTCTGTCTGTTTTCCAGTTAAAATGCTATTTTGTTTCCCTACAAGGTGATTTCACCATAAAGGACTTTGCTTGTGAGAGTGTGTTATATGTACTTGAGCTGGGCAATTAATTGAGGTCAGAAGTGAGGGAGAAAGAGAGGAGACACTCCTCCCCCACCCCCTACACAGCTGCAGTATCCTCCTTAATGGGCAAATGGTCTAGCTCGTGGGAAAAAATATGGGAAATTATAGTACTTTTTCGCAAAGTAAGACAAAGAAAACCCAAATTTCACCCTCAGGCCCCCTCCAAATAGAGATGATTTTGATCACTTTTTTGAAGAACAGATACATTAGCCTATAAATAAATGGTGAAGAGCAAAAACATCCAAGAGAAAGGGGGCACCTGGGCCCATTTCTTCATGGGACTCAGGTGGTGGACCACATCCACCCCATGCCAGAGGCTACGGTTCTTGTTGTTGGGGCACCATATGCTTTCTCCGTGCTCCTTACCCATTGCTACTCACTGGCCAATTTGTCCTCACACTTGAAGCAGATACATATAAGCAGATATGCATATATATGTGGGATAAGTGATGGGGAGGTAATTTCTTTAAGGCCATCCCTAAGGTGACCAAGTCTATGATCTGGAGTCAGTTCTGTTTTAGCCATGGCGGGTTGGAGGGAAAACTATTCTTAAAGCCAGCGTGGGCAGCCTTCAACTTTCCTTTCCTTTTAGTTGGACATAGAAGCAGCCCTGACCAAAGCCTTTGGGGAAGTAGACATTCTCCTGTCCTGGATGGAGAAATTCTACCAGCCCTGATGTCTAGACCAGCGTCTCCATCTCTTCTGTTCCCCAAGCCATTTCAAATGGGTGTTCCTTCCTGCGCTGTTCCCTGGGTACTCTGACCTGTAGACCCAGGCTTTTTATCAAAGACAGTATTTCAGCAGCCTCCACAACAGTCATGGAAGGCACCTTTGGATGCTGTGAGTAGTTTACAATGTGGATTCCTGTATTTATTACAACTCTATTTAATTATTGTCAGTGTTTCAACTGAAGTTCTATTTATTTGTGAGACTATAAGTTCCATGAAGGGAGCAGAAAATAGTGCCCCAAGCTTCTATTTTATCTCTTTGATCCGTGCCACAGTAGCAGGCAGTAGATGGGTACTAAGTAAATATTTAATAAAGTGTTTTTTTTTTTT
>NW_003852450.1:2332950-2345716 GCF_000181295.1 Otolemur garnettii | reverse complement strand
ATCACATTGTCTTATGAGATCTGCAGAGATAAAGCACTGGCGTGGAGGTGAGGTGCAGTAAATGATGAAAGATAAAATAGTGGTTAAAGTGCCAAGCACAAAGCCCATTCTCACTAAACACTCATTCCGTTTCCTGCCCATGCTCACCAGCCCACCCCAGTGTCTCCTTCCCTGTGTGCCTTCCTTTTCTCATTCTAGTCATTCTTTCCCTCTCTGCCACTTCAGAGAGTGCCAGTGTCAAGCTGAAATTGCTGATGGTGGTCATTGTACCTGGATGTACTGTCCAATCTGTGATGACATTCCCTGCTAATAAAAGACAACATAACTCAAGTCTGGCTGTCTGTCCATTCTACTTCTGGACAAGTGCCCAGAGAGACTGTGTTGTATATCGGGAAAGGCCTTCTTCCCAGCAGCAAGACTGGGCACATTCTAGCCCCAGTTGACATCAGTCTAAAGGTATAATGTCCAACTATGAACTTGCTCTAACATCTTAAAGAAAAGAGTACATGTAAGAGGTGGGATGTCTCTTCTTCTATGACATCACAGAGTCCCTGGCCCTCCAGGAACCCCAGAATACTCTCCTTCCTATCTTGCTATGTGTTGTCTACAAATGGCAAAGAGATGAGGAACATTTCTCACTGTAAGGAGATGTAATAGTTTTGGATGATTACAATCAACCAAAGTTAAGATAAATCCACAAATATCAGTGCCAGGCAGCAGAAAAAGGATAAGGAGACGACAATGATGATTTCTCATATTTCTAAAAATGTGCATCAAATGAGGGGGACAGAGTAAGGAGGATTTATAGATGCATATGTATACATCACTAACATTAACAAGCCTGGCTCTGAAAATTTAGAATGCATCATCTCATCAAAATAAATCACCCTGACCTTAGGAGCTAAGTAGAGACTCACTAGCAAGTGCCAATTGTTGGATAAGGGCAAAGATGTTCCTGCGAGTGTTTTCATACCAGGCCTCGGCTTAGATTGTGGGGCTGAGGCATGTTCTCATGATCTAGACTGAGAAGCTTCTATCTGTGTGAGGCCCAAGACTGGGAAGGGCTCCTGGAGCAACAGCTATGCCTCTGCTCTAGCCTTGATACCATGTGATCTGGAGCCAGGGCTTCAAAGACCTTGTGATCAAAGACATCGTGGAAACAGTCTGCAAATTTCATAGCCTGTCAGATGGCTTGGAAAGGAAGTAGATGGCAAAGGGATGAATGCTTTGCATGTCCAGAACCCCCTGGCAGCCACAGGGGGCTATAAAGGTGTACAAGAGAAGCTGGGGGCAGAGCTATGTGCAGGGCACAGATAGGTAGGGATCAGAGTTGAGATGGGGCATGGGAGGTGATAAGGGCTCTGAGGACAAATGGTGCCGGTACTGGAAATCAGCAGATAGATAAGACTCAGTGGCACCACTGTCTGGGAGCCGGGAGACATCTGGGGAGGTGAGTCAGGCAGGAATATTGATGTAGTCGTCTGAAACAGAGTCCTCCCTCTTGGCATCAGGTTGGTGGTAGAAATCCACATATTCATTGCTGGTCTTCAAAGACGAGGCATGGAGCCAGGGAGCTTCGTACTCCTGGGAAAAACCAAAGAGGCATCACTGGATCTGAATGGGTGATTTTATTATCTCTCTTGGCATATTTACACAGTGGGCAATGAGGGGCACGGGCGTGGTTGCTGAGTTCCAGAAGGCAAAGATGTAGAGGTGGCTGAGCTTCACCAAGTAAGCCAGCCCTGGGGATTTTCAGTGTGGTGTTTCACCCTTGATAACTGGAAAACACTTAGATCTAATATGGTCAGGAAATAGCATAAATGGGGGTCAGACTTAAATCATATGGGTAGGCACAGGTCTGAAGGAGACACAGCTGCCAGAGGAATATCCCATCAGGGGTAAGATGATGTGACTTGTGGGATAAATATGCATCTTCTTAGGGAGTTATTCAAAAGTAGGGTGAGTCACCCTCTGCAAGGGCTCAGAGAAGCTGTGATGTGGCATGACAGTGCATTCCAGGAAGTGGCCGGGTGGTGAAGGGAAGGAAGATAGACCATGTGGGCACAGTGGTGCTCCTCTTCCCCAGACAGAAACTCTAGGATCATCCACCTTCAGGATGATTGTCAGTTCTCAGATGACAGGGCTGTGCCAATGACCCAGACCATGGTTCAATTACTGTAACATCCACTGAGGAAGGCCACAGGGGGGACCATGATGTGTTTAAGCACAAGCTCTAAGAACCAGAAGTCTAGTCCCCTGAACATAGTAGGCATTCAGCATGTACTCACTGAAACGAACTTTTACATTTTGTATTTTACTAAAGAGGGAAGCAGCAGCAGCTAGCTTCAAAAGTGTATCTTTCCATCAGCCAAGGAAACAAGAAGGCACAGAATAGGAAAATGAAGAGAAAACTGAACAGACAAATCAGAGAACAAAGAAAATCAGAAAATACAGTTAGATGGACCTGGTGAAAACGTCAGAGGAAGAGGCTTAGTCAAGCAATGAACAAAAGAAGCTAATGAGCACGGGTGGGTGCCACTCCACTTGATGACGTAGGACATGCAGTCAAGGAAGACCTGGCTCCTGAAACAGCTCAAGATGTCACCCTGAAGCAATACATGCATGTAACAATAGGGGAAATGATACACCAAGTTGGAGGCGATATAGAGGAAAGAGAGATGATCAAGATGGAGTTTCCAGTGTGAGAAGTCAAGGTGGTGATATCTGAGGTTCCTTTAGAGGCCGAGGGTGAGTCTCAGAAATCCTTGATGTATGACATGATTTTTCGTTTTGTTAAATCACACGAATGCTGAATACAAAGGAGCAGGCCCTCTGCTATTTTTTTTACATTGTCCTCTATTATGTTTTAACCAATATTTTTGGTCTGACAATAAAGTTGGTTTTATACTTATTAAAACAAACAAGTAGAAATATATCTTCCACTGTTGATTATAGTTCATCATTTGAGATTAATTTCTTTGGCTTAAAAAAATGAAAATACTCTCTGTGAAGGCTAAACCAATCATTAAGCATATGTACCATGTAGTAAATTTGCTCCATCAAGTTTTTTTGCCTTTAACAATGAGAATGCGAGTTTCAGGCAGGGAGGTGGAGAAAGCTTTGAGCAAGGCCCAGACTCAGGTAAGGGTCTATGCGGTCACAGGGCATTCTAGAGAGAAGGGTGGTGGGAGGGTGGGACATAAGCTCTGTGGCACCTAAGCTGGTGTGAACTTTCTCTAGCAGGGGTGGGGAAGGGCAGGCTTGAGAAGCTGGAGGTGATGGTGGCAGAATTGCTACTTGTTTCTGGGTGTCATTCTTCCCTCTTTAGAAAGATACACAATTGCCCAGCTAGGGACTACATTCCTCAGCCTCCCCTGAAGGTAGTGTTGGTGCATAACTAAATTATAGCCGAGGGATGCGATTGGAAGTGCTGAGTGAAAGTTTAGAGTCAGGGCTTAAAGAAGCAGCTTTCTCTTTCCCCTCCTGTGGGTTGGGAGATGTACCTGCTGCTGGTGACTAAGTGCTGACCATGGACCAAGTAAGACTCTGGAGGATGGTGGAGAAGCAAGATAGAGGAATTTGGGTCCCTGGATTGTGTGGCTCAGGCCACCTCTTCCTGTCCCTCTGCCTCTAAGCACTTACTTGGGAGGAAAATGGGCTTCCACCTTGTGAGTCCTGTCGTTTAGAGGACAGCTGTTGCATTAGCTTAGTCTATACTCAAACTAAAACAGATTTTTTTTTTTTGCCACACTTAGTTTTTTTCTGGTTCCTGAGGTAATAATGTTTTAGCCACTAGGGGCTACTTTAGAGAATAAAATGCTTTCTCTTCTTAATTCAGGAAAACAAAGGAGTAAAGGGTTTTTACCCATCCTTCAATGGCTATTGATAGAAACAGCCTTCCCCATGTCCAACACAGGTTTAGAGTTGAATCTCTCTCACCCATGTGTTGAATCCCACCTGCATCTCTGGCCAGTCATAGAGGCCAGGCCTGTCCTGCCTCCAGACATGGGTAAATTACCTACTCTCATCTTAGAAAGTTTACTAGAAAGTTCTTCCTCACGCGAAGGTGCAACTGTCGGGGCATATTCCTTCCATTCCCTAGGAGCTTCTAGAAATCTGATCTCTTCCAAGTGAAAGGCCTTCACATAATCGTAGAATTAGCACCTATCACTCTCACTAAGCTGCCGGCATCCAGTACCCATTTACCCTATGACAACTGCCTGGCTAAAAGCCACGTAGCTAAGTCTCCCACAGGTCCTAGTAGCCAATCTCCCACACCAACAAAGGAGGAAGCTGACAGAACTTGCTCCAGGGCTCCCGGCCCAGGAGCTGCAGCGAAGCCCGCAAGCTGGAGCTCTCGCCTCCACGCCCAGCGCTGTGGCCGCCAGGTCGGGCCGCGGCTTCCAATCAGGGGAGGGGCGGAGCTTACCTGCATTGGGGCTGAGGGCACCGACATTCCCGGGGCAGGGGCCGGGGCCGCCTCCTCCTCGCCTAAAGGAACGAGAGGGCGGAGTTGGGGGCGTGGCCGAGCCGCCGGCCCCGCCCCAGCCCCACCCCGCGGAAAGCCCTGGGAGGGAGGAGCCCGGCGAGCCGTGCCGGCTTTCCAGGATCCCCAGCGGTGCTCCCGCGATTTCGAAGCAGCTCCGCGGGTCTTAGAGTGCGCTCACCCGCAGCGTCTGCTGGCCGAGCGCGCCGCGGGCAGGCGCTGTAGACGTTGTTTTGGGAGCGCAGCCGTCGTGAGGCCAGGGGCCGCTGGGAGGCCTCCAGAGCTCTCATCCTCACTGCCAATCGGCGAACTCTCCTGGAGAGGGCTTCTCAGCAAAGCCGTGGCGGGAGGTAGGGAGGTGGAAAAAAATGACATCAGAGGCCCACGCCACCCTTGCCCCCTGTCCAAAGTAAAGGCTGCCCCCCTTCTTCATGCCTGGCAGTGTCCCATGTAGAGATGCTCGGTACAAGTGTGCAGAACGTACAAGGCACAGACTTGCCTTTCCCTGAAGACCAAAGGGCCCAGGCCATTTTCCTCCTCTCCCCTTTTCCGAGCCATTGACCCCCTTTCACTTCCCTGCAACCTAGACCGTAGGGAAGAACGACCCCGTGTTTCCCCTGAAGTTCTGAGCGGAAGTCTGAATGATTCGGGCTCTTTGGTAAGCACAGTTCAGGCGCTCACCTTTCCTCCTTTGAATGGCCCTTTTCACCAAGAGCCCCACGAGTGCTATCAGTAAAAGGCCCAGGATGGTTGGGATCAGGATGTGAAATCCTTGGCCTTCCCTTTCAGACTCTAAGCCATGGTTGAGTGCTCTGGGAAAGGAAGGAAAGGGAGAGAGGGAGGAAGAGAAGGTTGGTAAGTGAGGTAGGTTAAGGAAGTATGTATGGCCAGCGCTTTTGATGACTCACAGGTTAACAGAATTCACTCCACTCGCCCCCCACCCCCCAAGACTTGCCTATGGAATAAGGAAATGGGTTCAAATTCAGGTTCTGACTCTTACTGGCTGTGTGACCTTGAACAAGTCTCCTAACTTCTTTGAGCCTTATTTCCTCATAAATGGATAGTAAAACCTATTTCACAGAACTGTTCTGAGGATGAATCAAAATAGCCTATATATAAAGAATTTAATGCACCTAGCCGATAACACTTCCCCTTCTAATGTTTGACACCTTGGTTTCTTCACAAGATTATTGCAAATATTGAACCACTTATAATTGTGGAAAAAAGGATGTTTTTCTCATAATGCTCCTTCTGCTTAAAAGGGCTTCCCTCTTCTCCATTTCTTCTGCATATTAAAATCTTACTTTTCTTAAAGGCACAGTTTTCTTTTCTTCCCTAATCATAGTAAGCCAGAATCAATTTTTTTGTGTTCTGTGTTCCTAATTCTTCTGCTCATTCCCTTACAAACCCCATCACAGTCAGATTTATGTTAGTAAGAATAGGATATTGCATCTTTTCATTTTTTTACATCTTCAGGAAATAGCACAATGCTGGGCATATAGTAGAGACTAAAACCGTCTCGTCCTAAATTTATCTGGTATCTTCTCCACTAATAGGTCACTGTGATTTACCGAACTAGGAATCGAGAGCTGTGAAACCACGAGAACTCAGGACTTCAGTGTCTCCACTTATAAAACCTAAATGGTATTAGAGGTCCTTTTCCTCATAACATGTTTTTCTGTGTTTATGTAAAAATAATTTCAACTATTACAGATTTTCTTCGGATTCTGTTATAAGGCTGCCCCTGGTGGTATATTTCTGGACTGCGCTCCAGCCAGTCCAATAGAAATACATGAGTCACATATAATTTTAAATTTCTCAGTACCTTACATTAAAAAAGTAAAAGGAAACAGGTGAAAGTAATTTTAATATTTACGAGTTAAAGAGTTAATTTAAATTTTATTCTCACCCAGTTCTTCCCCATAATATTAGATTTGAATGAATCTGAGTGACTGAAAGATTTGGGTCTTATTTCCTTCTGTAGGGTCAGTAGGGGGTGCTGACAGGTGTCTACTTGTTAATGGGACTAGTGAGTTAAAGTGCTATACTCATAGGTAGTATATTTTGCAGAGGCCTGCTGAAGACAAAGCTAAGGAGGGTCTGTAATAGTGGACAGCCTACTTTACCTGGGTGCTAGCCCATCCTGCGGTGGACTCTTACCTCTGCCTGTGTAGCCAGGTGTGGTGGTTGTGGCTGGCTGTCGGAGCCCTGAGCAGCCCCTCCCGAGCTGAGGTCTTTGAAGTTGTGGTGGATGGCAGGAGGGTTGGGGATGGGGCTGCTGCTACTGAAGATGCTCTAGAAACTCGAGGGTGGTGGATGTTTAGGGTGGTGGTGGAAGGTTGGTAGACTGGAGGGGCCTCCGTCTTCTGAGCCTGTGTGATAACTATAGGACATAGTAGGATAAAGTGATCTTTCATGTATATATTCTAGTCTTCAGCAGGACTGAGTCACCACCTCTTTCCTCAGACTACTTGTGTTCTTGCACTCCTTGTGGCTTGAAATGACTTCTTAGCAGGCCATCTGCGGCTAGCCAATTCCAAGCATATTTGCTTCCAACACCATTTCTTCCGGGAAACCCTCCCTGATTTCCCAGGCAGAAGAGCTTACCCACTCTGAGCAGGGGTAGGGGAGCCTTGTTTGTAGTTCTATTCCCACTCTGCCTTGTGCTGCATATGTCTACTTATCAATTCTCTCCCATCCTACACTAGTCAGCCACAACCTTGGCTATATGATCTGCTCAGTCATACCATCCCTCTTGTCCCCTAGCAGAGTCCCCTAGTGTAATGATGTTTAATTAATGTATCTACTTCACAGGGTATATGGGAGGGTATGATGGAAATATTGTGTCTCAAAATGCATTTACAACATGATATCTAAATGTAAGGGTATTGTTAATATGATCGTCATTAATCTTTTAGTTGCACAATAGAGTTGTTACAAAATCACTAGACACCAGCAGGTAGAAGACAGACTTGGGGGAGCAGGAGGCACAATGACCTCCACCTGGGAAACGTCTGGCCAGTGTTGTTTTGCAGTCATTCACGAAAGAGCAAGATTTTGTGAATGGAGCACAAACCTTAATACATGTGGTGCCCCCTGGTGGTTATGTGTATGTTCTGTGAGTAGGGCCTGGTGTCCTGGCTATAGCATTTGGAAAGCAGATCCCAGGGAAGTACCCTTGGTAGCACAGGCAGGGGAAATACGCATTTGAGACTCAACTCAGCTCTGCAAGCCCCTCTGTGAACTGCACACACCCTCTCTTCCATTCTTGCCATGCCATAACATCTTCCTCACCTCTCCTACCCTCGCTGTGGTGAACTGACCTTTGGATGTGAATTTGGAAGAACTGGCTTGTGTAGGCATCTGGAACCAATAGGGCACCTGCTGGTGCAGAATTGGACGAAACCATTTTGGAGGCTCAGGCATTGGCTCCTCTTCCCAGAGTGGCCCATACTCTGTTGACAGCAAGAGGAATACGTTGATAGTTTTGGGTGATAGGGGTGAGATTGAGGCTTAAGGAAGGGACTATTGGTAGTAGCTGAAGGTGATTCAGCTGGGGTAGATGGCAGTGAGGGGGTGGGGGCAAGGTTCACTGAGAGGAACTGGGCAGGAGGCCTCCCTGAAGGAAATACTCATCCCCCGGCCCACTTGATATTCTCTGCAAAATCATCAGAGGGATTCCCAAGGCACTTCTTGGGGTTGAATTCATGCTACATTAGTAGGGAAGTCAGTGGAGTAAGGGAAAAAGGAGGGATTCAGGAGAAAAAAAGGATCAGACCACAAGTAACAAGATTGGCCTACAAATGCGGCTTGATATATGAATGTCTTTCCTTTATGTTCATCCCTGATGTTTCCCTGATGTTTCTCATGTGACAATTATATGGGACAATTATGTCCTTTTGCTTCCAATTTCTTAGAGCCACAACTTCACCTCAAGCCCGGAGGAGGGCGGGCACTACAAGGAGAGCACCCATCTTGTTCCTCTCATCCACTTTGGATAGAAAATTCTGTGGACTTTGAAGTTAATAGACTGTGAGGTTTTAACTAGACGGATCCCAGTTATGTGGCTAATATGGCAACAGCATAAGGGTCTGGGGGACGTTACACTTAGATGGCTGTCCCCATCTTCCTGAGTGGAAATGTTTGGGGGGAGGCTCTGAGCCTCCAATCAACTGAGATACCTACCACTGTGGATGTTGAGGGTGACTTTCTGGGTCTTGCCCCTGTCTGTGTGTGTGCCCACCCCACAAGCATAGTCTCCACTGTCACTTTCGGTCAGTTCTGTCATCTTCACTAGGAACAGATTCTTGTCTGGGCACTGCAGCAGAGTGACTCGGCCTATGTATTCCTCCTTGATGAAGTTGTTGCTGGACACCACAGTGGCACATATTCCAGGTCTACTTGTCTCGCGGCACAGATACATCCGCACTTGCATTTTAGGAAGTGGGCACTTGATGATAAGGGATCCACCCAGTTCCCCATCCACGTGGACTTCTGGGAGGATCGTCAGAGCCCCGGATACTGCAGGGAGAGGAAGTTAATACAGTGGAAGCTACAGCCACGACTATATCCCACCCCATCCATTTCCCTAGCTTCCACTCTCTGCAACACCAGCCCTGCCTCAGCTAGCCCTTAGCCTCAGCCCTGTCCTCATTTCTACCCTTAGCTTCATCCTCAGACTCTTCCCACCCCAACTCTATTCACAACCTCAGGCCAGATCTGCATCCCCCCTCAATCCTATGCCCAACTCTCAGCCCATTAACAAACCAAACCCAGGTGGACCCAGACACCATGCCCTGAGAAGACAGTCAAAACTACAATACCCACTCCCAGGAGAGATAATAGGCCTTGGGTGACCCCAAAGAGCCTATAGCTCCTACATGTCCTCAGCGGGGTGTGTGGAGGCATGGCACAGTCCTGCTGTGACAGGCTTTCCTTTCCAATTTGGTTTTGCTCAGATTCATCCATCCAACCATTCGTCTAGTGTTCTATTGATTAAATCATTCAGCAGGTATTTATTGAATGCCTGTCCTGTGACAGTAAGGTAGCCAGCATCCCTCCCTCACAGCACAAATCACATAGTGAGTGATGCCAATGGGCGGCCACTGTGGCAACGGATTACATCTGATAGCAGCACCTGACCCTGGATTGTTGCATGGGTGGTGTAGTTGGAGGAAGGCTTTCTGGAGGGGGTGATGTCTGAGTTGAGACCTGAGGCCAAGTGAGAGTGACATAGCTGATCTTGGAGGCGAGGAGCACAGGAGGGAAGTGGGGCATGTCAGATTGTGTGCACGTGTGTGCATATGTGAACACAAGTGTGGGGAGAGGTGGTGGAGCAGGGAGGGATAAACAATGTGGTTCCTGAGTTCCTGACATCAAAAAGCTCATGCTTTGGGTGAGAGAAGGTAGGTCTAATAGACTTGAGCCAACTGCAGAAGAGAGTAAGGCCATGTATAATTAATTGTCAACTAAGCAGCTCCTGGTAAGTGCCTGCTTATTTCTGGGAAGAGGGTTGATAGGGTGGAATGTGTGTGTGGTGAGGCAGGGCTGGAGGGCTGGGCTGGAGGGAAAGAGAGTCCTCCAGATGGCAAGAACAGTCCTCATCAAGGCTGGGACATGGGACATAGCATATCCATGGGTGGAGAGAAGTTCATGAACATACTGAGATGTATCCACAGACTGTGCATTAAGAATAGCTCCAAGGTGTGCAGTGACATGAGAGTCAAGAAAAGCTTCAAGAAGGAGGCAGCCTTGAGGCTTTGGGATAGGGTCATTCCTGGCAGAGGAAAGCATGCAGATGCTATGAAGAGCTGGAAACAGTCCTGGGAGCCCGAGTGAGTCCGGGGGAGGGCGGAGCGGGACTGGAGAGGGAAGAGCACACTGAGATGTGAAAAAGGAGCTGATGTTAACATGGGAGGAGAGGCCAGGCAGAGACAGTCTTGGACATGGATCCTCTCATACCAAAAACCCAGCACTACTTTAACCCCGCCAGAAACTGAGTCCTGTGGTAGCCTCGCAGGTGGAACACAACAGTGAAAGGGTGACCTGCTTACAAAATGTCAATCAAAGAACAAAGACCTGGCTTGGCAGGGTGGCTTCATGCCTGAAATCCTAGCACTCTGGCAGGCTGAGGTGGGAGGATCACCTGTGCTCAAGACCAGCCTGAGCAAGAGCTGGTCTCCCACTTCTACTAAAAATACAAAAAACGATCTAGATATGGCAGGCACCTGTAATCCCAGCTACTAGGGAGGCTGAGGCAGGAGGATTGCTTGAGCCCAAGAGTTTAAGGATGCAGGGACCTAGCATGATGATGCCAGAGCACTCTAGCCTGGGGCAACAGGGTGAGACTCTATCTCAAAAAAGAAAAGAAAAGAAAAGAAACCACAAAGATCCAATCATGGGTGGGTGGGGGAATCACCCTGTGTGTCCAGACAGCCGCCACCTGTGTGGAAAGCTGAGCCATGAGGGTGGATGTGCATGGAGGATTCTGAATGAGACTAACCTGGCCAGGGATGGAGTGTGAATGCTGCTTTCCCAGGAGGAGGAAGTTATAAAGCGAGCAGGGCCAAGACAGACAGGAGCATGACATCTTATGCAGACACCTCCAGTGGTCTCAGTCTCTGCAGAGGCGGGCTTTGGGCAGATCCCTGGCTTGCCCATCCATGTCCTCTGCAGTGTACATGAGACTCACCTAAGGGGATCTCCCTGAGATGCCGATGACTCGGTCTTACCCTTAGGCGTGGTGATTACATCTGTCTAGGGCAGGGCCCAGGAGTCTGATTTCAGATGACTATTCCAGATTCCCTTGTACTTCTGTAATCCTGGGCTATGTTACTACATCTACAAATGATTTAGGGAAATAAAGGGAGGGGTGGGAGAAGGTATGTAAGGGAACCAGCCATATTTTAGAGAGCCTACTAAGTGACATTAACATCTAAATTGCTGACTTGATTTTTAGTGGTAATGGTAGGGGAGAGAAAGATTTAAAGAGTCATTCTCAATATATAATTAGATGTAAATACATGTTTGGGACATAAAAAATCCTGTGATTTTCATAATACAAAATAAAGTCACAGTCTTTGGCAGCTGGGGATGCTCTGGACATAGACTCTGGCTTCCATTTAGTGGTGATTTTTCTGGAGGACCTCTTCAACTCAAATCAGAGCAGAATCTTGGAAAGAGGAGAGGTGGCCTGAGACTTTTATGTTTATCAAAAGAGTGTGGATTTTTTTTAAAAGGATGAGAAACATGACACTCAGCTTCCTATTTCCATATGCAGTAAGCTGGGTGTGTCCAGGCTGCTGGTCAGGAGATGAATGAAGCCTCCATCTCCTTTCCAAGGCCAGTTCCTCCATCTGTTTCCCAAGTCTGTCCTTCCCCACCTGTTTTAGAACTTCTCGTCTGCAGTGCTCCCTTTTTCCTCCCTTACTATTAGATTCTCCTTCTCTTCCAGCATTGCCATAACTTACACACATGCCCTGGTACTACCCACCTGTAAAGGCTCCGCAGTGACCCTTTCCCTCCCCTCCACCAGCCATCCCACCTCTCTCTCTGTTCCCTTTCTCAGTCATCAGACTCACAAAATCAAACTTCCATACCTCCTACTTTTTCTTTAATCTGCCATAAGAATTCTATCCTCAACATTCCATGGAATCTGCTCTTGCCTGATGTTGCCCTGATGCCACATTCAGTGGTCCGCTTTGTGTCTCCATCTCCTGTGTCCTGTCAGCAGCAGTTGGTGGAGTGGAGCCCTCCTACCTTGACACACTGCCCTGGCCTGGCTTCGTGGCTGCTGCTCGTCAGACTCTGTCTTCTTCTCTTCCACTTCTCAATATTGGTCTAGCCCAGGGTCTGCAATTCAGGCCCATTGTTTTTTCCATCCTCTCTCCTCTCATTAGCTAATGTAATCCTGTGGGTTTTATTGCTGACTCTCTGTAGCAGTGTTTTTCAACATTTTTTTGATTTCACGGTGCACTTGAACTTACCCTAGCACACTTAAATAATGTTAATCCAAAAAAAAAAGAGTAAAAAAACCAAGGATGTACTTACTATGCTTTGATGAACTTCTTTTGAAAATAATTCAATTAATGACCTTTAAAAATTTTTACGGCACCCCCAAGATCCTCTCACGGTATGCCAGTGTGCTACGGCATACCTGTTGAAAATCACTGCTCTATAGATTTCATCAAAATGTGATCTTGGCCCAGCGCCTATAGCTCAACCGGCTAAGGCGCCAGCCACGTACACCTAAGGTGGCGGGTTCGAATCCCCAGCCCGGAC
>NW_003852450.1:2312540-2332473 GCF_000181295.1 Otolemur garnettii | reverse complement strand
TCTCAAAAAAAAAAAAATGTGATCTCTGGTCTTATCTAACCTCTGAGCTCCAGACTTGCCTCTCTTACCTCTCCATTTAAATATCTAAGATATATTCCAAACTTACAATAGCCAGAAATAACCTTTACATTTCTCTTCCAAAACCTGTGTGCATATTCTTCAAGGGCACCAAAACTCATCCCCATAATAAATTTTAGGGTTGTGTTTGTGTTTGTGTGTGTGTGTATTGGGGGATGACATCAAGCACATGTATTACACGTTATTATGTATAATTGTCATGAGTTAAGGCAAAAAAGGTTTGGAAGCCCACACCATGATACTGCCTTGCTTTGTTATGGAACTCCACATAGGGCTCTAGGAGATGTGGTCTGTAGCTTTGTGCCTCATGCACTGAGCCTGGGGGACCAGGCCTACCCCAACATTTGCAGGACCTGGGACAGGAGTACGAAGGAAGGCCCTGATATCTACAAATACATCTAAATATTTTAAAATTATAAATCAAGCTAATAAACTGTTAAATAAAATATGCTTTATTTCCCTATCTTGACAAACGCACATGCTCCTTGGATGTCTACTCTAATATGTAGTACATGGCTACACACAGAGAAATGGCTCGGAGTTTCCTGCCCCCATCCTCTCTCTATCTCTCTTCTCTCTTCATTCCTGGATCCTGCCCCACACAAGGGTCCCGGTAGACAGTAGACACCCAGCTTGCAAGTCTAGTCTCTGGCCACCCCATCTCTTTCCCAAATAGCCACCTATGGAAACCTTTTATAGGTCAGGGATCAGCCTCAAGAAGAAGACCCAAAATAGAAAGGGGGCCCAGAGTTACCTGGACAGGGAATTATAGTTCCAGAAGAGGGGGTGTGGGCTGAGGGTGTGTACATCCCTCTAGGCCTACAACTCCTGACCTGGTGGGTAAGAAAAAGATGGAGCCCATAGCAGGTACCCTGGTGGCCCAGCTCTAATGGTGACACTGCCCAGCACAGACTGAGGTGGTGCAATTCAGGAACTTTCACTCCTTAGGTCTTCCAGGTCTCACCAACCCCTCCTCAGGCCTCAGTGTGGTTAACCATATGAGTAACCATATGGTCACTCATATATTCTACTGACTATCCCAGTGTCTGACATTTCAATAAAACTCCGTTCCTTTTTGCTTTAAGGACTTTAAAATCTTTGACTGAACAAATATTTGAGTTTGTTTCATACTCGAGACATCACATAAAAAGCAAATATGAATGAGAAACCATTCTGACTCTCACTGAAGGAACCAAATTAAGATGGACAGATCTAGAGCCACCCTATGAGGTAGAATGTGATCTGCTATTGGGGCTCAGAGACAGCGCTCAGGAAAGTCTACAAGAAGGAGATGAAGTTTAGAATGTACTTTGAAGAACCTATAAGAGGTGAAGGTGGGAGAAACGATGTTGATGGCAGAGGCATAGGGTGGTGATCGAGGGCATGGTGGCAGGAGTGTGTGGCCTGTGTTCACAGAGAAGTCCTGTTTGGCTAGAGGTTAGGAAAATTCCAGGGAGTGTGGTAGGCTTGGAGTGTAAAGGGGAGTGTAGAGAGGGGTGGGAAGGGCAGTCCTGTGATTAGAATTAAGCTTGAGGAAGATTAATTTGGAGCTGCATGCAGGCTGAGTTAGAGGAAGGGGGAAAGCTAGTTAAGAGATAATTCTGTGTTCTTTTCCTTTTCATCTCCTCTGTTACCTCGCTAGTAGAGACTGAGACTATTTCTTATCTCAGTAAATGTGGATTTAGCAACTACATGAATTGACCATTGCTTTGATCAAGGTTTGGGTGAAAATAAATAGGAAGAGATGCTAAAAAATCATTCTGGTATTTTGTGGCTGGTTTCAGAGATACTTCAGACAGATGGAAAAGCTGTTTGGATGGTGACCAATGAGGAGTTTAAGGTAGGGTGGTAGGTTGGTTTTATTTCAGACTTTGGTGGTATATTGAAGTGGGTGCCCAGGAGACATTTGTTAATCAAGATAAGGAATTCAGGAAACGGTTTAGGGCTACTGAATGGAGTCTACATTTAGAGCTGAAAGTTGGAAATTTAGGCTTGGCGCCTGTGGCTCAAGTGGCTAAGGCGCCAGCCACATACACCTAAGGTGGCGGATTCAAATCCAGCCCGGGCCGCCAAATAACAATGACGGCTCTAACCAAAAAATAGCTGGGCATTGTGGCCGGTGCCTGTGGTCCCAGCTACTTGGGAGGCAGAGGCAGGAGAATTGCTTGAGCCCAGGAGTTGGAGGTCGCTGTGAGCTGTGATGCCATGGCACTACTCTACCCAGGGGGATAGCTTGAGGCTCTGTCTCAAAAACAAAACAGAACAAACAAACAAAAAAACGAAAGAAAGTTGGAAATTCAGAATTAAAAAAGATCTAAAGAAAGAATATAGCAGTAAGAAGAAAGAACTATGGCAGCCCCTGCTTCAAGATCCCATATTAATAGGCTAATGTGTCTGGGAGTGATGACACTTCCCACCATTAAGAGTCAACATCCTTCTTTAACAGGAGAGTGGACAGAGGGGCATTAGCAGGGATAGGTAGGCTCCAGTGCCTTTGGGGGCCTCATTCTAGTCTTGCCTTAGGTGTTGGTATGCAACTGAGTCCATCCGGAAACCTCACAGCTGGAGATACCCTTCCTATGGCCAATAGAACTTCATTAGCAGTCTTAAGTGTTTCCCCATAGTACTTACCTGGCAGGAAGTAAAGTGACCAAAGCCAGAGGCCCTGGCTCCTTCCAGAGCAAGGTCCCATCCACCCGTGCCTGGAGACGGGGACAGTGACCCACTGCTCACCCAGGAATGCTTCACAGTCTGGAGCTTGAATGAGCTTGCCAGCCTCCACGAGGGATGAAGCTTGAAAATGAGGAAATGACAACCTGTCTTGTTTGCCAACGACTCTTAAAGCTAAAACAGAATACAGGCAAACCACAGCGGAAGTCACAAGTTGCAAAAACATGTTGTGTTGAGTGAGAATGTCACCGGGTCAAAGGGTCTTTAGGAAGTTCCTCAAGACCAATCGCACCTTCCAGGCCTGATGTTGCTTTGGCTTGCCACTTTTTTTCTCAGAGGGGCCCCCCATGCTGTATGTATATGAATCGACTCCTTCCTAAGCCAGAGTCGCTTGCTTCCTCCCTGTCCTCAGGAGGAAAACATTTTGCCACTGGTCTTTCCCATCTGACAAAGGCCCTACAGTCAGACGCTCAGCCCTGAAATCAGAAGCTTCTGGTGGTAGTCCTTCCCAGTCACCAGAGCACTCACCTTTACAAAATGTTCTAAATACCTACTCTGTGGAGAGACTGTATGTTGAGCAATTTACTACTTTTTTCTCTGTGCCTTGATTTCTTCATCTTGAAAATAAATGAAGGTGGGAGTAGGTGGTCATTAGCATTCCCCTACAGAGTATTGCTCCGCATCCCTCATCTCCCCAGATGTTCCTATGGGGTGCTGCCCTCTGGCAGGGGCCCAGGCCTCTGTCTTATGACTGCAGAGGCAGTGCCAGGGGTAGACTATGACAGGTCACACAGATCTCTGCCTTAAGTCGCAGCATCCAGACGGTGCCATCCCTTGGGACTCTGAGGGTCCAAGGGTGAAGCTCACTGACAGGTGAAGAGAGAGATGTTGAGGCTACACAGTGTCACAGAAAGAGCTTGGATCCAAATCAGGAGACCTGAATTCTTGTCCTGGCTTGGCACTGTCTTGCTTTGGGCAAGATTCTCTGGGCCTCTGTTTTTTATCAGTGAAATAGGGATGGCCCCTGCCCTGCTGACCTTGCATGGCTTCTGTGAGGTCCAGCCCAAACCACAGACGTGGAAGTGCTTTAAGATCCTTTATCATGGAGGTACCCAGGGCTGTGACTTAGTGGAGGATGTTTCCTTCCTGGTCCTTGGTTCCCAGGGCTCCAGCCCCAGATGCTGCAGCCTCTGGTGTCCAGGGAGGTGGCAGGCTGCTCTCACATCGTTTCTGGGAGGCTGTGGCTGATGGAGTCTCCAGGCTTCTCAGTGGTGCATTCACCACTCCCCACTCGCCCCCGCACACCAGATTTATCACATGCTCTCGAAAACACAAAACAACAACATCCGGAGTGGAAGTCAGATGTGTGGCTCTGAGCAGGTGCAGAGGAAGTGTGTGGGGGCAGGCAGCAGGCAGCCCACCCTGTCCCACCCCCATCTGGGTCTCCTGTGGCCCAGATCAGCTATGGGTGTGATATCTTCTAGCTACAAGTGAACCGGATAATCAAAGCGCAGGCTCAGGCCTCTGTGGTTAGAGTGACTGACCGCCAGAGGTGTCAGCTGGGATTAGCTTCACTCTTCCCTCCATATAGGGCTCTTCCCACTGCCCTACAGCTGTTGCACAGCTGGGCTCTGACGTTCACTAGGCTTGAGGGCTGGACCTCAAGGGTTCAAAGGGTCTTTAGGAAGTTCCTCAAGACAAATAGCACCTTCCAGGCCTGATATTTCTTTGGCTTGCCACTTTATTCTCAGAGGGGCTGTGGAGAAAGAGAGAGAGACTATGAAGGAGTGAATGTGACACATGTGTGAGTGTATGTGTGAGCGTGTGGTGTGTGATGTGGGGTAGCGTGCATATGAGTGTGTGTCTTTAGAGATCAGGGTTCGGTGTGCTGAGGCTGGAACCTGCCAGGTACCATGGAAGGTGTGCAGGATGACAGTGGGTAGGTTTCCTGCGCAGCCCAAACATTTGGTTGGGTTGTTAAGAGCCAGAGTTAGAGGTCTGAGGACTGCAGGGAGGAGGTGAATGTCTGAAATTTGAGGGGATCAAAACTTCCAGACCTGAGCCTGTCCAGTGTCTAGCTTCCAATGTCACCCCCGTGTCACAGGGGTTGGGGCTCAAGGGAAGACTGACCCCTGGCAAAATTGTGAAATTTACCATCCTTATTTTCTTTGCTCTTTGTTTTTGAGACCGAGAGTCACTATGTTGCCCTCAGTAGAGTGCCGTGGCATCACAGCTCACAGCAACATCAAACTCTTGGGCTTAATTGATTCTCTTGCCTCAGCCTCTCAAGTAGCTGGGACTATAGGAGTCTGCCACAATGCCTGGCTATTTCTTTGTTGCAGTTGTCGTTGTTGCTTTTGCTGGCCCGGGCCAGGTTCAAACCTGCCAGCCTCAGTGTATGTGGCTGGTGCCCTACCCACTGAGCTACAGGGACTGCTTCTCTTTGCTCTTTTATTCCCCCCATCTAAACCTGATTTCTCCTTTCAGACCCACAGGGCAACCTTAGTCCCTGGTTGTCCTACTTCCAGGATGATGTCTGATAGTCAGTAGCACACCAAGGGGTAGGAGACTCAATGGCCTAATAACTTCTGGGGGCCAGAACCCAATGAAAAAATTTACAGCCCAATGACATGCAGATGGAGGGAATAAATACAGCAGAACCTCCACAGTTGACCACCTCCCTACACTGACTGCCTCCTTAAGTTGACTTAATTTTCATAGACCAGGGGTGCACCACATGTGCGTATCAGTACAGTAGGCCTAGTTTCTTAGGTTGGCCACCTCTGTATGTTAAGCAGTTTGTTACATCCCTTGGTTGTCAACTTACAAAGGTCTTACTATAATTCCAGATACATCAGGAAGTGTTCTAGTCCTTTAGACCAGTGGTTCTCAACCTTCCTGATGCCTCCTAATGCTGTGACCCTTTAATATAGTTCCTCCTGTTGTGGTGACCCCCAACCATAAAATTATTTTTGTTGCTACTTCATAACTGTAATTTTGCTACTGTTATGAATCATAATGTAAATATCTGATATGCAGGATGTATTTTCATTGTTACAAAAGGGTTGCCACCCACAGATTGAGAACTGCTGCTTAGGTGTATTCATTCACTCTCTACAATGATCTCTTAACTTGGGCTCTATTCTCCTTTCCATGTTACAGCTGGGCTAAGAAGAGTGTGTCTCATAGGGTGGGGTGAGGGTAAGCATCATGCGGGACTTAGTGCACAGTCTGGAATACAGTCAGAGATTAGCCGTCGTCACTGGGATGGTGGTTGTCGCTGCAGGTTCTATTTGGTTATTGCATTTCTCTATGTTGACCTCCACATGGTCAAGTCTGAAGGACCATCTCCTAGGCCTTTCCAAACTGAGGCCCCGCATCCTCAGATTGTTCTCTCTATGACAGAGTGGTGCTCCCTACAGTGACAGACATGAGGAGTCCCTTCCCTAGTGATTCTGAAGGAACTCCCCACCTGCCCACCAGGTAGAGGCACCTGGTTCAGGCATCTTGCTGTTCCTTCCTCCCGAGGGAGGCTTGCACTGCCCGCTCGCCTGCCCCAGAGTGAGCCACTCCAGGGGAGCAGGGCTTTAGAAGCGTTAACCTTTACAATAAGTCCATGTCATAATTTTCTTCTCTAAGAAATGACAGCATTTTAGTGACTAAGATTTCTTTCCTGAATATGGCCATATTCCTGTTGATGTTCTAAGGTTAAAACTCAAAATATGTGGGAATTTTGGATGGATTTTAATGTAACATATTAGCATAACCCTGGATTTTAGGATATTCATATCTCTATATCTAGGACAAAGATTTTTTGTCTCTAGAGAGAAAGGATTGGCCACTCATTTTTTAGAAAAATTAGCCCTGGAAGAGAAGCTCTGGAACTCCTTGGCTCTTATGGCCGGGTAACCCTCGTGTCTGCTGGAGCTCCCAGGCCAGCTGAGAGCCACACTCCCTCTCTCCAAGTGCCCACTGTTCACTTAGATGTGTAATCTTTCTGAGATGATGTCTTATATTTTTATTGCACACACTCCCCAGTAGAGTTAATTGTTTCAGGGAAGTGCAGGTAGTGTGGAAAATCCAACTTGCTTCTTTGACTTGGGGACCAGCTTCATAGACCAAAGCATGGTCAGTTCTTCCGTTGTTGAATATTATTAAGGGAGATATTTTTTCATGGGTCTTTAAAAAAGTCTTGAACAAATTAGAGATTCTTTCTTAAGCTTTATAAAAGAAAATCAATTTTTATAAACATATTCCTAACCACTTTGGGGCCTTATTTGTCTATACTCACATCATTACATGATGGGCTTTTAACAAGAAAAAAAATTAGGATAATTTAAGAACTTGGGGAAGATTTCTATTTTTTTTTTTTTGCAGTTTTTGGCCAGGGCTGGGTTTGAGCCTGCCACCTCCGGCATATGGGGCCGGCTCCCTACTCCTTTGAGCCACAGGTGCCACCCAAGATTTCCTTTTCATTAAATCTTTAAGTAGTTCCCCGAATGCTTGCTGGCCATTGGTCATTGTTATGTATCATCATCAATCCTGCAGTTGCTTGTTGATCGCCTGTGTTGGCTGAATAGTGTCTCCCTAAAGTCCATGTCTACCTGGAACCTGTGGACCAGCTTTCTTCTTTAGAAGGGTTTCTTACTGCATAAGGAGCCTGTGGGCCTTGGGCAGTATATTATTTACTTGCTTTATATCAGTTAGGAGTAATATAAAATGGCCTATGCCCTTACTGACAATTTTTGGCTTTTGACTCTAGGGGCTGATAGACTACAGGAGCTTGGGGTTGGCTGCTGGCTATTGGCATTCATTCAGATGTGGCCCTTTAATCCTCTATCACAGACATGGCTCTTTGGTAGCTCAGAGAGCAGCTTCCTGGGGAGTAAAACAGTGGTAGGTTCTGACATGCCTTATAATTTTGCTTCTCCTGGAATGATTTGCTGCCATTCCAAGGGAAGCTAGATAGGTACCCCCAACACAGAGTGAAATAAACATTCCTGATGACTGTTGCTCCTGACTGGGGCCATGTCGGGGCCTGGGAATTTGGGCTGGGTACTGCAGTTGCTGGGGCTTAAGAGGAGACCAAAGGGCAACTGAGGTCTGAGTCCTGGGTAAGGGCAGGCTTGGGGAGCACACAGCAACTGAGGCATGGTCCTCAAGTCCCATGTAGACAGAGAGGTTCACATCAGGCAGGCAGCAGGCTGGGGAGACCCTCTGGAGAGGGCTCTCCACACATAGCCCTCAGTCTAGAGATGAGATGGGGGGCAAGCCAGTGGACAATTTGGACATTCATTATAGGATAATGACATAGTTTAGTGCCAGAACTTAGGAACAATCTTAATAGATAAGCGACCCTTTGCCTAATTCCTGTCCACCAAAACTTTGGATTCAGCTAGTCTAAAAACTAAGATATTTAACTAGTTAACTAGCTTCCAGTGAGTAATCTTATAGAAAGAGTTTATTCATTTGGTTACCTCAGTTTTAATTAGCAGCCTCTTGATCTTGGAAGGTGCCACAGAAAAGTATGAGATCAAGGTTAAGTATTCCATGGATAGTTTCCCAAGATTATTAGTGGTTTTGAAATGCTCAAGAGGAGCACTTTCTTCAGAAAGAAACTGTAACTACTATTTATAGAATTCTACTATAAGTAATCTTAGTTACGTTCTGGAACATAGAACTTTGGGGTCTTGAGCACTGGAGTGGACATGAAACTCTTCTCTTATTGAAGGTAACCCTGGCCCCATCTGTAGGCATTTGCCTAGGTTGGCCCAGCCTTGGAGGTGAGGGAAGCTGTTGGTTTACAGACATGTCCTAGGGTTCCTAAACATGGGACTGATCAGACTGCTCTAAAAGGGCTGTCCAGGAGACAAAGATATGGAAGACAAATGCAGTCTGAGCCTCCTTGATGTCAATCATGGTCTTTAATTATTCATTAAGTCACATTTCTGATTTGTTAGCAAGTGTCAGCTTGTGGGTGCTGGTTGAAAGACAGAACTCAGAGGGAAAAAAGACTTTGAACTTCAGCTCTTTGAAGAGCAGCCCCTACTTGGCACCATCCCACACCTTCTTTCCTTCCCATCTGCAGGGAACTCAAGTATGAGAGGTTATGAAGGTTTGGCTATTCTTTAATCTTAGGTAATAACAGGAAGGGGCGGGTTATCTTCCTTGAAGTGGAGGCCTAGGAAAGATCAGTCTCTGTTTTCATTTCCTCTTCTCCCTCCTCCTTCTTCTTTCAAGATTCTGCCACCAAGGGAGCATGGGTTCTCGTAGAAAGACTCTGGTCAAGAGGATAGGAGATGCTATAACTAGCTTATCTTACTGGGTGCCCTTGAGAAAAATGTTTTGCCTCCTAGGACCTCAATTTTCTTGCCTGTGAAATGGTAAGAATGTGTGTTTATAACTACTTGTATACGTGCCCATCATGCCCGACCCCTAATGTCCTAGGACTCTAGGTTGCTCCTTGTTGAGAGTAATAAGGGCAGAAGTGAGCAAACATATTGAGGATTTCAGGCCTCAGTGAGCGCAAATACATATACCCAGAGAGGAGCCATGTCTTCTTTCAGTGACATTTACAGAAATGCTGAGAGCTGGGTGTATCCATCTCAGCAGCTAGCAGGGCACCTGGGTTCTAATAAGTATTCAAACAGCTCTTTTGAATGAAAGAAAGAAGAAGAGTGGAAGGAAGGGAGGGAGAGATGGAGTGGAGGGGAACATCCCATTGACATCCCATAATAAGGGTGCAGACAGGCTCTAAATGTCTCTCCTTTCTGACACCAGCTCCTCTGTGGGAAACCTCTTCCTTCCAAAAGGCCTCCCTTGAGGACTTTAATTCTCTGCGCCTTTGGTTCTTGCACTAGAAATAAACTGTAAGTGGAAACTCCTGATGTCGCCTCCCCCAAACAGGAATAATTAGGCCAGGCTTTGATGCCACTAAGAAGGGACTAGCACACCTATGAGGCCAAGTAGGAAAAGTTTAGGGGAGGGTATAAGTGCAGGCAGTGGAGGCCCCTGGGGTAAGGGCCCCAAGGATCATCCTGATTCTGAAAGTGATTGTCACAGGTGGAGGGAGAGTCAGCGGCTCAGCTTAGGCTTCCTTGGGCCCGTCCTGGGCCTCAGCAGCCACATTGCTGGCCTGCAGCAGGAAGGCTGTGTAGGCCATCTCAGCTTCTTCCTTGGATGACTAGGAGGCAATAGAAGAGGAGTCAGTGTTGGGGGCATTGGCTTGGTGAGCGGAGTCAGCGGGAGGGAGGGATGCACTCAATATTATGAATTCAAGACCTTGGCCCAAGCAACACAAGCCTGTGTGGCCCGCTCTTCTCAGCCCAGCCCCCATGCTCACCATGAGAAATGGAAAGTTGCAGCCTCTAAAAATATCCCCTTCTGTCTCACTACCTCCTTCCAACAGGTGGAGTGGAACCATCTCCGTTGCCTGGGCCTGTCCCCGGAAGCTGTGCCCACACAGTCCATGGGCAAGGTGGCCTGGCCTAGGCCAGTGTCAGCTGGGGTGATCTATGTTGCTTTTTTTCTACCAGCCCAGAGAGGTACTTTTCAGCACTGCAAGGACTGAAAGGCTCTCCAGGACTGGTTCATTCTCCTAATTGTGCTAAATGCCTGGATCTGTGCTGTTCCAAGGGAAAGTAGATATGATACAAAACATCAATGCCTCAGGATTAGAGACACGAGGTGTTTTCCTTCTCTAACCCCTGATCCTTTTCGAGGCCTGATAGGGTAATGCACAGCTCAAAGGCAAGAGTTGCCTTTGTAAGAGTTGCAAGAGTTGCCTTTCAATGTGGCACTTGGTTGAGGTGGGTAGGGGCTTCTCATGACTATCAAATTCCCTACTGTGAGCAAACGTCTTCTAGGCTCAGGCAAAAGGCTGGTCCTGAGCAAATTCTGAAGAGAGGATGGGTGGCTTGGGGTCCACGGGTCTCCCAGCTCAGAAAGGACATCCACTTCGTCACCAGCACATTTGATCCTCCCATTCTGACTTTTGTGCACCTCCCTTCCTCATTTCCCAATCTCTCTCCCTCCTGCACGTTCATATCCTATAAATGTAACTCCTTTCTCTCAGCCCTACCCACATCAACACTCCACAATCATGAAGATCTATCTCTCCTTCAAAAAATCCTCCCGTATCTTTCCTATCCTAAGATCAACCCCCACGTGGAGGCAGTTCTTCCTGATGTCTGACTGCAGTCCTTCATGCTGCATTTTCTTTCCACATAGTGTGGCCTCCTTTTCTTACCCTTTTTGCCTTCTTAGGTTCTTTGGTCTCTGTGGTGCTCTCCGTGGTGGTGTTGAACTCTGTGTAAAGAGAAGGGGTGGGTTAGCCCTCAGTAGCCTCCTATTCCCACCCTGGATATAGGGCAAGGTTCAGTTGCTGCTTTCCCAGGGGGTAAGCATTCCCTTGAGTGAGGGACATACCATCTTTTCCTTCAAGAGATGTCTCCTGAGTGACTGGGGAGGCTCCCATGTTGTCATTGGCTCCAAATTCCCTGGAATTCTCAAAGTCTGACATGCCTATGTCTGTCCTGTAGCTTGCAACTGAAACCCGGTCTGTTGGGGAGAAAGAGGAGTTGATGTAGGGATAGAACCTCAGGCTTAGGAGGTCAGGTGGTGCTGCCCCTCTCTGGGTGGCTCCCTGCAGCTCCTCAGGATGGCTACGGGGTGTGGGCCCCTGGGAGCTCACTTCTGTCTGTGACCCAGGCAGAGGAAAATGGTCTGTCTCCTTCATGGGTAATCAAGACACGATAATCCCTGACCTTAGTTTATTGCTGTGTGACCTTTCCATGCACAGCTCTGTGAGGTGGTTATTATCATTCCTGTCTTGAGCCATGAGGAAAGTGAGGCACGTAACAGGGATACCTCAAAGCCATATAGCCAATGACTGATCAAACTAGGCTGAAGAGCAGGTCTTCTGAATCCTGATCTGGTCCTAGGAGTTCTGCCTCTGAACTTACAGCCTGAGCAATCAGAAATGGCTTTCCAGAGACAGTATTTGGATGACAGCACTTAATTTGAGTTCTGGGTATGTGTAGGTCTATCATTCCCTGCCCTTTGTTTGGGTCTATGAGAAAAGAGACAATCGTAGCCTCTAAGGGCACCTGAGCCAGGGCCGAGGTGGGAGTTGGAGGTGGGAGGCCGGGAGCATCCCAGGGACTTACCCACGTTCTTCCTGTGCCGGGCTCTGGCTACCCCCACGGCTACAGCTCCCAGCGCCAGCACCAGGCCCAAGGGCACCAGGGTGTAGAGCACCACTTTGGAAGTCCCGCTTTGCCCCTTAGAACTAGAAGGAGTAAGTTAGTTAATCACTGGACAGGACACCTGTGGGTCCCAGAATGTGCTGGCAGGTTGGCTTGGCCAGATTTTCCTCCCAGGTTTATCCACTTTGTTCTCCTGATACAGTTCCCTAGCTCTGTCCTTCTAATGAGCCTGCCCAGAAGTAGCAAAGGCAAAGACTGGGTCTTCTCTGCATTGCAGGCCTGGGAGATTGAACCGAATTGTAAACGCCACCCCAGCCATGGAGAAGGGCAGAGGGTACCACGGGAATCTCCCCTGCACAAGCAGAGGCACTTAGGGCTGCCCCGCACTGTCCATGAGGCAGACAGACCCTCCTCCTTGGGCCTGCTGGCCCAGCCTTGGGTCCCGAGCCTCTGGGGTGTTCTCTGAAGAGGAAACCTTGAATTTGTGTTCACCTGCTGGCATCTGCTGGTGCTCCACTCCCACCGGCCGCGACTCCTGCTTCCTTCACCGCCTTTTCCTCTGCAAACAGCCTGGGATCCTGGACAGCTTTGTTCTCAACCTCCCTGGCCCTGGGCTCTCCCAGCTCACCAGGAGCAGCATTTGTGTTTGCCCGGCTGACATCGGAGGACCCTAGAGCAGAACAGAGTGGGGGCTGAGTTAGGGTTCTTTCCCTACATTCTTACTCCTTGAGGTAAAGGAGTCTAAGGAGTGAGATTTCATTAGAAATCACAGGGTCAGGATTACATTTCAAGGTTGTCGGGGTGGAATGCAGGATGACAGAAACAAAGCAGTGCAGGCCTTCTCTAGCGTGTCACAGGTGATCTCTGCCTCATTACTACCAAATTCATTTCCATCTTCCAGGCTCCATGAAAGCACATCCAGCTGTGCAGATAGGCTGACCCATCAGTGCTGCTAGGGAGATTTTTACAGCTTGGAAACCCCACCCCAGGCATCCGGACTTCAGTGCTGGGTGTGACAGTGCTGTCCCCTGGTGGTAGCCTGAGCTATGCAACTCCCCTCCCTCCAGTGAGCCAGACCAGAGAGATCTCCGGCTCAATAGGATTTCCAGAGGGAGTAAAAATACCCTCATTAGGGACAAAGCATTTCACATGACATTTTAAAAAAGGCTCAAAGTGCAAACTTATTAGATGAGGTTGTCTTAATTTTCTTGATCAGACCCTGTAAATGAAGGGGGCTGGCTCTCTTCTGACAACAGGCTTTGGCAGAGGGAGGGAGGATGAGTATGTTGCATGTAATAGTGACTCTCAAAGTTCTATAAATAGAAGGATATTGCTATTAATAGATAGAGAGGGGACTTCAATATGGTTGACATTGAACTTGGGCCTTGTCTTAATGCTGAGGTTAAATAGCAAACTATTTTTACTTAGTTTGTATGTTTATTTGGGATGCTCTTTTTGGAATGCTCAATGAGACTTTGTAGGGCCTAAATTTCCCTCCCTTCTTCCTACTTTCAGCCTCTTATAGCTGAACCTAGGGCCAGCCCTGGCTGGCTGAGAAGCTCTTGGGCAGGGCCCTTTGAGGAGTCTTGCCTCTAAGGTCCAGAGGGACAAGAGACTTACCCTGTACTTTCTCCTCGACTGCCACATACACAGCGGCAGTCTCTCCATAGCTGTGGCCCTGCTTCACCCCACACCAGTACCAGCCCTCATCCTTCTTGGTGACTGAGTTCAGGTTCAGGGAAACGATCTGGCTGTTCTGGTCACAGTTCACAAAGGCGTCACTGGGTCCTTCGTCTTGGCTGGGCAGGACCTGGCAGCCCTTGTTGCTCCACTTGCACCAGTATTTCTCATGGGAGTAGAATTTGCATGGGAAGTGGCAGGGCAGCTTGAGGGGCTTTCCCAGCACAGCAGTGACAGTCTCTGGCACCTTGAGGTTCGGTTTTCCTAAAGCAGGGAGGGAGGGAGAAATAGGCACAGAAATGGGTACCTGGAGAAGCTGCAGGTAAGTGATTGTAGCGGGGACCTTTGTCCACATGTCCTGTTTGGATAGTATCGTAAACAAGTACATTATGCCGAATATCTAAGAAATGTAGTTATGCCCTTAAGTAATAATTATTGCTGATACTCTCCACGATCAATCCAGAGCCTAACATAGAAACTATAGCCTTGCGCATTGACTTTGGTTTGCTTTCATTCCTCTTCCTTCTCTTCTAGACTTGATGCAAAGAGCTCCCTTCAGTGCCCAACTTCATCTGATGCCTACAGACTGCGAAAGAGGCCAATGTGTTAGATAGTAGGAGGTGCTAATTCAAAGACTGTGGGCTGCTGGTTACTGGTATGACAAAGTGACCTCTGGATAGGTAGGCTCCTTTCTGAGGTCTGTCCCATTAGCGTGGATGTAGGTGAAGGAGGAGGAAGGTGGGCTGGGGTGCCCTGCTGAGTGGAGAGGTCTTGGGGCTTCCTTCTTTCCCTTTTGCCCAAGGCCAACACTTACCTTCAATAACCTTGAGCTCCACTGTGGTCCTCCAGCGAGTGTCACCATTGGTCAGACACCAGTAGAAGCCGGCATCCTGAGGGGTGAGCTGGTTGAGTATGACGGTGTAAGTGCCATTGCCCGGCTCATCCAGCAGCGCCAGCCTGCCCTCATACTGCTCCTGCACCAGCCCCTGGCTCTCCACCAGCAGGGGGCAGCGGCCGCTGCCCTCCCCCTTCCAGCGGCACCAGTACTTGGACGTGCTGTCCTCTGTTGGGTTGTAGGGGCAGAGCACGGACACTGAGCTTCCGGCTACACCCTTCACCACAGAAGGGCTGTGGGGCATCCTGGTCTCTGGAACACAGACAGAGATGGGATGGCAGGACAGTGACACGGGAACGGCCTTGTATAGTCTGAGCAGCCGTTTCCCCCTGCCTCAGCCGGGGTGCGAGTGAGGTTTAGATGAATCACATCAACCTCCTCGGGACTTTCCTAATGTCACAGCGCCTGTCGCTGGAGCTGCCAGGACCTTCAGGGATTTCAGGGACATTCACTATTGGTATGTCTGGATACCTCATTCCTTTCCTTCTATTCATTCTGAGCAGAAAATGGAAATTTAAGAGGAGACTATCAGCTCTTCTCTGTTAGCCTTTTATAAAATCACCCTCCACCTCAGTTTCTATTTTTTAGCTCATCCCACAAAAATAGCCAGATGGATCGTTTCTAAATTAAGGAAATATATTTAGAAGGATGTGATTTAAAATACAAACTCTGTAAGTCTTAAGGACCCTGAGGGCAACCTCAAAGGAAGGACAGCTGTTCTCCAAGCAGCTAAAGCTGAGGTCCAGAGAGAACCCTGGGCTGCCAGAGATGCACTTGAATGTGGAGAGGACCCAGAGTTGGCTGTAGAAATGATGTTCAGGGAACACGAGCCCCTTACAGGAAAGTCATAGGGCAGATACTTTGCACTGCAAGTCCTGGTTTGCTGCTTCTCCTGAGGGCAGCTCTACGCAGAGCTCTGCAGAGAAGGAGCAGAACCTATCTAACACATTCCACTGTATTGACCTGACGGCTCAGCAGGGTGGAGCTGAGTGAGCCAGATTGTGTGGAATAACAATTAACCTAAGACAGGTGGGAGTGAAAAATTCTAAGGCTGCATACTTTTTTCCCTGGGAAAGCTTTAGACCCACATTGGTTTCTCTAATCAATCCTTTTCCATCTGCTTTTTTTTTTTTTTGAGACAATCTTATTCTGTCACCCTGGGTAGAATGCCATGGTGTCATAGTTCACAGCAACCTCAAACTCTTGGGCTCAAGTGATCCTCTAGCCTCAACCTCTCAAGTAGCTGGGACTAAAGGCCTGCACCACCATGCCCGGCTAGTTTTTCTATTTTTAATAGAGATAGGGTCTCACTCTTACTCAGGCTGGTCTGGATCTCCCGAGCTCAAGCCATCTACCCACCTCAGCTTCCTGGAGTGCTAGGAAAACAGGCAAAAGCCACTGTGGCTGGCCTCTTTCCCTATCTGAATTAAGGGATGAGGCACCTGTCTTGCTCAGGGCCTTGGGAGAGGATAAAGGGCCCCCACAGGGCTTGTCAGGGCACTGAAACCCCCACAATCTACAAGTCTTGCCTCAAGCAGGACCTTTACTCTCCTCATTCTTACCAAGCAGGGAAAGCCATCAAAGGCTGTTACCTAGAGGCAGAGGCTGCTTTTTCTCATGCTCCCCTCCCCACTCTCCTCTCCTGTGGCCAGGGTGGCATCCAGCTCAGGGCTGGACAGTAAGTGGGTATTGTTGACTGACAGATGAATGTTAACCACAGACCCCAGGAGCTCACCCCTCTCCCCTGTTTGGCTGCCCCTCCCTCTCTCTCACCCTCATTAACGAAGAGTTGCCAAGCCTGGGCGGGGTTGCCTTCTTGCATCAGTCCGTCGGAGTGGGCTCCGCACAGGTAGTGGCCCGCATCTTCCTTCCTCAGGCCTGTGATCAGCACACTGAACTCACCGTTCTTACCCTTCTGGGTGAGTAGGATCCTGCCCTCAAAGGCTGAATCTCTCTCGCCCAGGGTGTTGATGACCATAGCACACTTTTCCTCCTTCGTCACCCGGCACAAAAATTTGGCCACATCTTTCACCTCAGGGCCCGGGGCACAGTCAAAGGACACAGAGCCTCTCAGGTCTCCATAAACCAGCTCAGGTTCTGGCTTTAGCACTTGGAGATCGACATTCTTCTTATCCCCACTGGGATCATTCCCAGTCTGGCAGATGTACATCCCAGCATCTCTGAGTCTGACTTCTTTGAGGATGACGCTGAACGTGGATTGGCTGGTACCCTGAATAATAAGGCTGATTCTGCCAAGGTAATTGGGGTGCGTGTACTTATTGGAGTCAATGAGTAGTAGACAGGATGAGCCTGTCTTCTTGCACAAGGACTTTATCTTCTGAGCATTCTCCCGCTTGAAAGGGCAGTTGATGGTCACTGTTCTGCCCATGTCTACTGTGTAGACTTGAGTGTTACTTAGGGGGTTAGGACCTGTAGGATGAGGAACGGGGGGAAAGCTGTGATTGCATTCTCTTGCATCATAGAGCAATCTGCTGTTCTCAGGGAGGGCCTGGGTGGACCGACACCTGGGATGCCCTCTTCCCCAGGAGGGCCCTGTCAGAATATGTCTACCAAGGCCCAGCCTGACTGCTGTCTCCTCCACAGAAATGTCCCCCCGTTGGTGCTAAACTCTCCCTTCTATGTGTTCTCTCGATACTGATGTCTGCATCCCTTATTACATGGCACTCCTAATCTAGCATATAATTAATTATGTTTTCCATGGACTGGACTGTTTTCCTTGAGGGCAGAGACATGTTTTTCTTCTGTGAGAACTCCCTCACTGTGACAAGCACAATGCTTACATGTCGTAGGTACCCAAATTAACACGTGTTGAAATGAATGGAGAGGAGGTAGGTACAGGGTGGGCGATCTCAATGCATTGCAATAGAGGGTTCTACAAATTACAAGTGTATACATGGAATGGGCTGCCTTGTGAAGCAATGGATTCCTGCTATCTAGTGTTTAATCAGGTTACTTACCCATGTGTGCAATGTTCTTCTAGATGTTCAGATAGGGCTAAGCTCTCTTGAACTCTTAAGATTTTGTGGCTTTATGAGTCTCTGTCACCACCTGAATGACCTCTTCATTTAGTCCACAGGCAATAGCATACATATTCCAAAGGAGTAAAACATAACTTTGGGAGTCCCTGCAAATTTCCTCCCTCAAGACTCCTTTCTCTTTTAAAGTGCCCTTGACTATCTAAAATGCCCTCATTGCTAAACCCTTGTCAGAAAGAGCTTTCTCTTCTTGCTCTTTCTTCAGTTAGAACAGGCTTCTTCCTGACCCATCCTTTTAAAATCCTGGTCTTTGGTTAAGAACTGATAATCTAATTTATGCTGATAGTGCTGATGGACTGAAAAAAAAAGTGCATTTTGAAAGATGCCTTCTGGTGCTCCAAACCTTGATCTAATTCTGGGAATTTCAGTATCCTTAAAAATCTCTTCCTGCCTTTTCTGTCTCCTTAGGTTCCTAGACCTCCCTTCCTATGTGCCACAAACACACGAGAAGTTGTCCTCCTGATCCCCTCCTAAGTGAGGGCTTCAGTAAAGGCTCACCCACTCCCTCCAAGTAGGCCTCTTCTCTCTCAGTCCCATGTACAATTCTAAAACATCTTTGCCTGGAGAGGGAGGAGCCACCTTCTGACCCCTTCCTGACATCCTCCCCTGTCAGGAAGTTCTTCCTCAAGCCCTCCCAGGTACCCAAGATTATTCCTTCTACCTTTCCCCCAGAAGTCCAAGGAGCCTGGATCCTTACCATGGCTGACCTCCAGGCTGACGTCAAAGGACAGGCCTCGGCTACTGATGCCCAGGCCACACTTGTAGCGCCCAGAGTCATTCTGGGTTAGGTTAGCAACATTCACCACAAACGTGCCATTCTCCGGGAAGTTAGTGAGGCTGGCTCTGTCTGCGTAGTCGTTGGAGACGTAGCCCTCAGAGGAGATGAGGGTAGTGCAGCGGCCGCTGGCTCCCTGCCGGCACCAGTACTTCCGAGTGTGCCGGTTGACAGAGGTGGGTGGGTAGTAGCACGTGATGGCCACTGAGTTACCTTCCACACTGCTCACCTCCTGGGGGCCAAATATGGGACTCTTCATGGAAACCACTGTGGGGACAAAAGGCAGAGGCTTTCTGAGGCCCTTGAGAGAGCCCACCAAAAGGACCTAGATGGCCCACCCCGAGGAGAAGGGAGTTTTGCCCTAGCACATGGTCTTTTTTCCTATAGACTACAACTGGAAAATTGCTATGATTGGGTAAAATAATTGCTTTATTCTCTATTAAATTCTAATTGTCATTCATTAATGATAAACATTTTAAGGACAACGGAATGACAAACTTATGATATCCCTTGTTTCTTAAAAAAAAATGCTACTTTTACAGGGTATTACATTTGCATTTATGATTTGTTTTTCCTTATATTTCTGAAAACCCTTTGTAGATGATTTTTTCCCGGATAAAAATATTAAGAGCAAGGAAGGATAAGTGATGGAATTTCCCCCAAATTTCATAGCAAGTCATAGAGATGCTTGGTGGGAGGTCAAGGTCTTTTTATTTTATTTTTGTACATCATCATAGCTCACAGCAACCTCAAACTCCTGGTCAAGTGATCCTCCTGCCTCAGCCTCTCAAGTAGCTTGGACTACAAATGTATACCAAGATGGCTAGCTGATGGGCTATTTTTTCATTGTTTCTTTCTTTCCCTTTTCTTTCTTTCTTGAGACAGGATCTCACGGTATTGCCTAGGCTATGTTTTTATTCCCAGGGGGCCTTGAGATTAGGAATCACCATTCCTGTCCCTGACTACCAATGCTCACCACTCTTCCCTTCAGACATGGCCTTTCTGAATTGTCTCTGTGTAACTCCTCCTCCAGGGAGCCCACATTTTGGGAGGGACATCCTTGGGGACAAGTCTGGTCCCGGTGTTGCTAGGGAACTGGACTCTGGAGGGGGCTGACACGAGTGGGTAGAGCCCTGGCAGACACACCTGGAAAGGCAGCCAGCAGGCAGGCAAGCAAGAAGAATGTCATTGTTGGTGGCTTCAGAGGGGGCTATGCCACCCAGGCTGACGTCTTCGGAGATGCTGAAAGACAATAACCACAAGGAATTGACGCTCCTCTGTCTTCTGAGACTAGCTGACGTTAGCGTCTCTGAGACACTGATTTGGCTTTGTGTTAACAGCAGCTGACGCAGATCCTGAGGAGGGAATGAGCAGCTCCATGTTTCCCATCACAGCTCCAAGTCTGGACGTCCTACCTCGCTTACTGCTCCTCAGTGGCCGGATAGGCAGCTTTTGCCTTCTCAGCTGAGCTACACTTGTTCTGCGTCCCTGCCCAGGAAGCATGGTTGGCCCAGGCACACTGTGAGACCTCTGAGCAGCTCTCTGGAAGATGGCTTACTGCAAATAGGCAGCC
>NW_003852450.1:2311965-2312189 GCF_000181295.1 Otolemur garnettii | reverse complement strand
CGTCAGTATATGGGGCCGGTGCCCTACTCACTGAGCCACAGCCCCCCCATCTTTTTGTTTCAGCTGCCCTCCCTGACCCCCTCCCCACACCCATCTTCTCTACACCTTCCGTACCCCCTTCCCTCCCTACCTCCTGTTCCTCCTGTAGCCCTGTCCTCCCTGAGCCCTTTCCTGCTCCCCTTCCCTCCCTACGCCCCTGGTGGAGCTGGCATATGTCATGGTAC